>NC_028452.1:49022469-49038220 GCF_000263155.2 Setaria italica | reverse complement strand
CAACTTGTGCTCTTTGATGCCGAGGAAAGTGCTTAACAAAAAAAAATTGCAAAAATCAAAATATTACTGTACTTGCTGATTGCAGCACGCTTCATGATTTATACTAGTTTACACACAAGTCGTATTCCTTTTGGGGGCCGTACATGCGGTGACGCATTGGGCGGTTTGGGATGACTTGGTCTCACATCATGTTTACTCATTTTCCCTTGTTTTACATTCAGTTTGGGTACCCCGTTTGATTATCATCAACTTAATTGATAAGATTATCGCACGTTATTTCTTCATCCCTTACGTAACATGGCAATACATGGCTTGGCTCCACATATGTGTACATCAAAATGATGCGTTGTTGCAGGGCGCACATGGAAAATTCACGGCACCAAATTAAACTATGCTCCTCGATCGTGTTAAAATGTGTTAAAATATTATTCAATCGTGCTAGCGCTAGCTACCATAGAGCTAAATATAAGTGATTATATATATTTCCACAACTTTTTTTGGAAATTCCATAAAAGCCATACAAAAATTGCTATTTAAAAAAGTCCCGGGAATATGCGGCCGATTTTCTTTCCTTTCCTTTTCGCGGTTGAAAAGTTAAAAGGGAGTGAAATAAAGCCGAATGAGACTCACCCTGAGCCACTAGTTGCACTAGGACGACCTTGTTTTCATTTGCTTGGTGGAGAGCAAGGCAATGATAGCATCACCAATTCGCCATTGACTTGCTCATTTACAATACAACCACTAGTTGCTAGGAATTGTTGCTAGCTGTTGGATTGGGTTTGGTTGGGAAACCTAGCTCTCTGGATGAGTGAATGTGCATTCCTAGCTAGCTAAACTTGGCGACCACGACGATGTGTTATTACTTGGTTATTACCAGTATAGCCACTAGGAGAAGACTTTGGCATATATTGTATGGATCAAGAGGCAGGTGTATGTTCTCCATCCATTGTGAATAGGTTGTAGCCCGGCACTCCTGAATCCATGTATCCTTGCTTCAGATGTTCAATGCTAAACATCCTTTTTGTTTGCTGCTACTTTGCTGTTCAGAAACAAACAGTTCAATGAAGTTTTCAGAAGCACTGTTATGTTGCAACCTCCCAGGATCCCACCTAAACGTTGCTGCCAAACAGTTGAGGTGTCTGCTGTTCCTTCATGATTTAAAATCTAGCGATGCAACTATGCAATTGTGTGTTCATGAACCAAAATAAGATGTGGATCGCGCGCAAAAAGAAAACATATGAAAATGATGTATAACTAGGGTTGGGTGGCAGGCAACTGGCTGACTTAAAGTACCTCCCCCCAAGTAATTGCAGCTTAAGCTTGCTGCTGTATGAGTTGAATCAATGAAGCATCTCATCCTAAAAAAAAATGTCACAACTTAAACATAGGAAGGCAATACATTAACAGAACTGCAGTTGAGTGTACACATCATTAAAACATATAAGGCAAAAGAGTCACAACTGAGTTAAATTCAAAGATACTAACTCCTTATCACGACATGATTGTAGCATCTTACAGCCAAAATGCCACAGGGTACCCATGGAGGAATCTCTCGGTGGTTTGTTTAGGCACCTTGTAGCATTGCACCTGGCAAGTCCCGCCGGTCGTCAGGTCTCCATTGTTGTCATAGCTGAGAGAGAACGTTGTCAAACGATAAAGATAGCGACTGCGTCGGGGCACCTCTCCACTCTCCTTGAGCTTCTGATCAGCGTTGCCATGTTCAACAGAGACGCACTGGACAAGGCAAAACTCATTCCCATCTCCATTCCCGTCTCCCATATAGATGAGTGTAGCACCTACATGGGTCTCAGCTGGGTCCTGGCTGAACAACTTCTTGCAAAGCTTCAGCTTACCGCCGGTGGCGGAGCCCACCAGGTGGCCAAGGCCCAAGGGTGGCCGGATCTTTGGAGAGCCCGACAATGGTATCCAGGCAGCTGACAAAGTACCCGCGGCCGGTGAATGGCAGCGTCCACTGGTTGCACAGTGGCATCCACACAAGCTCCTCCGAGTCGATCTTCCCCGTATCATCAAGCTTCCCGATGTCCAAGGTGAAGGTGCCCTCGTTGGTGCTGACCACGATGGTCCGACCACCAGGTCTCACAGCGTAGGAAGTGACATCCAGCCTGTCGAATGGCGGCTCCGGGAGTTCGCGCCACGACCACCCATCGTTGCTGCTGCGACGAATTTCCAGCCGCGGGGGCCAGAGCGGCGTCAAGGAGAGCATCCTGACGGTGCAGTTGTCTAAAGCGAACAACCCATCGTAGACAGGGAGGTAGATGGGAACATCGTGAACCACCTGGCCAGGGCCAAAGGTGACGCCCCGCGAGCGGACGTCGACGATGGGCAATTGGGCATGAAGCCACCGGGCACCGAGCCATCATCCCAGGGATCTCTGGGATGCGTCGCCACGACACTGGTACCAACGGCGGAGAAGAACAAGGGGTACCCCCGCGGTGCCTCCAAGCGGATGATACGCTGAGGCAAGTGCCGCTCAGTGCCTTCGCTGGAGGCGGCGGCGCCTTTCTGTGATGAAGCAGCCTTCTGACTGGTGGAGACGCGCAAGTCTATCTCGCGGATGCTGTATCCCCACGGCCAGTCATCAAAGATGAGGTAGAGCCGGCGGCGCTCCTCCAGACGCTTTTTGCCGCGTGGAGACTGTCACCATCACCGGCGGTGCGGCGAGCCTGGCGACGGGTGGCAGCGCCGCCTCTGCTTCACTTCTTTCTTCCGATTCACAGTTTTTGCTCGGCCCATATATCGCAGCCCAGCCCGCTAACTACCATGCAGACAGAGGTGGGCCTTCATTATATGGCAACGAGATCGGCCATCTTTCGTGGCCCCCCGTTCAACGAGTCGTCGAACCACGAGATGGCGGCCTCGGCGGCGCGCCGGATCGCCGCTGCGCCAGCGGCGGCGCATCCACCCTTCCCCGACGAGCTGTTGGAGGAGATCTTCCTCCGGCTCAACGACGCGGCCGACCTCACCCGCGCGTCCGCCGCCTGCGCGTCCTTCCGCCGCGTCGTCTCCGCGCGCGCATTCCTCCGCCGCTTCAGGTCCCTCCACGCCCCTTCCGTGCTAGGGTTCTTCGACGTCCACGGCTTCCACACCGTCGCGCCGCCCCACCGCTACGCCCCTGCCGCCCGTGCCCTCGCGCGGCACGCCGACCTCGCCTTCTCCTTCCTCCCCGAGCCGAGGCGCTGGGGCTTCCTCGACGCGCGCGATGGCCTCATCCTCCACTCCCGGCGGATCACCGGCACCAACGGCTTCGCCGAACTCGTCGTCAGCGACCCCTTGTACCGGCGGTACGTCCTCGTTCCCCCGATCCCCGAAGACCTGGCGGCCTCCGTCTCGCAACGTTACTGGTCGAGATTAACCTCCTTCCTGGCTCCACCACGATGCGAGGACGTCGACGGCGATGACATAGAGGATATGAGATCGCCATTATTCTCGGTGATCTCCACCACCATTGAGAGCGAAAACAAGGTCGTGGCCTTTGTCTTCTGCTCCGGCAACGGCAAGTGGCAGGGCACCAGATACACCTCATCATGCTCATTGCCATCGCCCCACAGGCTGTTTAGTTGTGATTATCAGCGCTCCTATGCGCACGGTTGCTTCCACTGGATTGTTGATTCGGGCTACTCCTACTCGCTCGTGCTTGACACACGTGAGGTGAAATTCACAACCATTGACCTCCCGCTCCCGTCGAAGAATCGTTCACGCCGCCGCGCCGTTGTGGAGGCAGGGGAAGGGATGCTTGGGCTGTTAACTTTTGATGATACCACAATACGCCTCTCCCGCAGAACTTGGCGAAACAATGGTGTTGGTGAAGAAGAGTGGCAGCCTTACAAGACTGCCCCTTTTCCCAGAAGCTCCAATGGGAAAACCTACGAATGGTTCAGTGCTGGCGCAGCCGACGAGGTCTATTTACTCATGATTGGACGTGAGTCCCGGGGTCTATTTACTCATGGTTCACGGTGTAATTTTCATTATCACACGCTGGACCTTAAGACGCTGCTTCTCGAGAGGCTCGACGTATCGGATCGTATAGTGGTATTATCTACTCAACTCTATGCAAGGTCTCCGCCACTGCTAACATCGCCAGGTATATCCGTATATGAAAATGGTACAAAAACATTCCTCCTTGATTATTCCAGCTACTGGGAAATAGCTTCTCGTTGGTGTGCTACTTAAGGGTTGTTTGATACGAGGTGCTAAAGTAGTGTTTGGATACGAGGTGCTAAACTTTAGTAAGGTCATATTGAATGTTCGGATGCTAATCAGAATGACTAAACATGAGCTAATTACAAAACTAATTGCAGAACCTCTAGACTAATTTGCAAGACGAATCTATTAAGGTTAAGTAATCCATCATTAGCAGATGGTTACTGTAGCACCACATTGTCAAATCATGGACTAATTAGGTTTAATAGATTCATCTCGCGAATTAGACTCCATCTGTGCAATTAATTTTATAATTATGCTACATTTAATACCCCTAATTAGTATCAAACATCCGATGTGACTGGTGCTAAAGTTTAGCAGGGGAGCCAAATAGGTCCTTAGCTTGTTCGGCCCATAGTTCACTTACACCTGGCACATCCAACTTTTCTCCATCCATCATTAGTTTCACCATGATGCTCTTCTGCTCCTTGCGATTTATTCAGTTATATTGCCATGCATGTGTTGCTTTGAAAGTTAATTAGTCAAATGTACGAGTGGAAATACAGAGAATCTATGTATATAGCAAAGCAGTTGTTTCAATAAGTAGTTTCTTAGTATTGATGGAATGTGTTGTCGCTTTGACATCATTGGTGTATGGTTATTTGACAACATTATATTGTTTTCCCTGTCACCTGTTTTTATGGATAGGTCTGCAATCTTGACATGATCCGGGAGCGCTCTTATGGTGACAAAGCAGCACAGTTGTCTACATCGATCTATTTGGATTAACAACGTCGTTCACACAGATCAGAAGCTACTAGGTGGTGGTGGTGACATTTATCTGCAGCATGACCTGGTGTCTTGTAGCCGTTTAGTTTCTGCAGTCTTATTGGTCCTTTTTGTTCTTCTGATGTGTTTTGGAACTATATGATCCACAATCATGTTAGTCAGGAGGCCTTGTCAGTTGTCACTGGTTTGTGCTCTTAAATCTCTGTAGTCAAGGCCCTTGGAGCTTCGATTTGTATACTCCCTCCGTTCACACCGTTGACTTTTTTCATTCGTTTGGCTATTCATCTTTTCTACAAATATTTTTGCAAATAGATAAACCTACAAGTTAAATCTAAAGTACATTTTACAATAGACATAATGGTATACATTTTACTTTAGTTAACTAGCTCGTTCAATAGATATTGGTGGTCAATGTTGAAGTAAAAAGTTAACAGTGTCATATATCTCGTTCAATAGATATTGGTGGTCAATGTTGAAGTAAAAAGTTAACAGTGTCATATATTTAAGAACGGATGGAGTATATAGCACCATAAGACATTCTGTATTTCTGTAGTGGTTTAGTTTCTGCAGCCTTGTTCCTCCCTGTTGATCCCGTGTTGTACTTTGGGACTTTTTTTTTAAAGAGCCAGCAGGAGAGCTGCTGCTATATTAATAAAGGGGAAAGCCCGATAGGCAAAATAAAATGAAGTTATGTACACTCACATCCCTCGCTAGGACCGGGGGGAAAGGGAACAGGGTGACACAATATACAATTAAGTACACCTCACGACCTCTATTAACCGCCCTAGGTGTTTAGCCCCTGCTGCGACCCATGTATTTGCCGCCTCTTTTATCTTGTCCACTAATCAGTTAAGTGATTGTTCCTAGCGTTGGAAAATCTGTGCATTGTGCTCCTTCCATATCTCCCACAACACGAGGATGATAAGCGTTCTCAAGCCTTTCGTATCGACGACTTGCCCACCCGCTAAAGTTGACCACCAGTCGTGGAGCGTGCTGTGCGAAATCCAACAGTTTGGGTCCAAGGCGTCGCACCTTGTCCATACACTCACCCGAGACCAAATAGTCCTCACAAAACTACATTGAGTGAACAGGTGAATTCCAGTCTCCTGAGTCGCGTTGCAGAGAATGCAACGTGGATTACTCGGCCATCCCCGGCGCGCCAGTCGATCCGCCATCCAGATTTTGTCCTGAATGGCCAGCCAGCTGAAGAACTTGCACTTTGGTGCCCCCACTATTTCCAAATGAGTGCCTCGAAATTAGTCGTTGTGGATCCAAAGAACTGTGCTCGGTATGCTGATTGCATGCTGTACCGCCCGTCTGCCATCAACTTCCACAGTATGGTGAGTTGTACTTGGCTCACTGCCATCCATAGCCTGTGGTACTCTATGAAGTGTGTTACCGAGAGACCATGGTGAAGGAGGTCTAAGTCAGCGATCCAAGCATCATTAGTGAGAGCATCACGCAGTGTTCTATTCTTTCTTCTTGATATGGCAAAAAGGTTCGGTGCCATGTCTCTTGGCCTTTGGCCGTCTATCCATCCATTGTCCCAGAAAGATATTTTGTTGCCATCCCCAATTGTTAAGGTTGTGGCTGCCGCGAAGAGCTTACGGTCGGCTTTTGTGCAGGGGACGTCACCGTCATCCCAAGGTGTACCCTCGTTCGTCCATGTTGCCATAGCTAGCGTAAACGTAGAGCCCTGGAATTTTTTTTTCCATATGTAGCACTCCTAGTCCACCTTCTTTCTTGTGTCTGGCTGTCCGAATCCAGTTAACTTTGCATTTTCCGCCGGTTAAGTTTTCACTGCCGGTCCAAAGGAATTTTCTTCCTCTTAGCATCAATAATCTTCATGATCTCCTTCGGTGCATTTAGAGCTGTGAGAAGATAAATGGGTTGGTCGGTTAGCACCGACTTGACAAGCATCAATCTCCCAGCTGGTGTCATATTTCTAGCACTCCAACTGCTCAGTTGTCCAATTGCCTTGTCTACTAATGGCTGAAAATGCACCGCCTTTAACCATGTCGTAGAGAGCGGTAGACCCAAGTATTTGACAGGGAAGGTGCCAATCTTTGCAGGGAGGTTTTGCAGCACTTCTGTTAGTTGTATTCCTTGACAGCGGATGGGCAGCGCAGTTGATTTCTGGAAGTTTGATTTGTGCCCCATTGTCTCGCCAAACAAGCTCAGGATGTGTTTCTTGCTCGGATGTTTTGCTGCCTTCTCAAGATCATTTTATTGAGTTTAACATGCTGGCTTCGGCGATGTGAGGAGACTGAAGCATCTGAAAGTTTTCGTGTGGATAACACATCAAATGGTCTTCAAAGTTCTCTGATCGCTTAAAAGTTCCTTTTATCTTCTTCAGCAGGTCACATTCTTTCATGTGTACTAGCTAGTTTTTTTTGCTTAAGAATAAACATGTAGTAGATGTGAAGCAAAATGAGGAAGCTACACCATCTGAAACTAACTGTGCTGTTGTCTGTTAATGATTCTTGGATGGTCTTCAAAGTTCTCTGATTGCTTTCTCTATCTACCTTCTCTCATACAGTTGATGCTTGTTGGTCCAGTACTCCAGTAGTATTCAAGCTTCTTAATTACGTCATCTGAATTTGGTCCTAGTGATGCTTCATGTTTGGATCAGAGCTGATGTGTATTAGTCATTTAGAAGAAAAATGAGGGGGGCATGTAGTTCTCTGATTGCTTCCTTTACCTACATTTTCTAATCCAAATGTCTTTTTTTTTTGGAGATTTGAAGAGTAAAATGAGGAGGTCATATGATCTGAATTGAATGTTGATACATCCATTCATGGTCTTCAAAGTTCTCGGATTGCTTCATCTACCAACATGTTACACTGTTTTCAGTGAAATCATATTAATAGTGTCCATCCTCAGTTTTGTGTGTGTTGCTTTAGCTTTACAGTATTCATAATTACGCTTGAGCAAAACTTTAGTGTTTAAGATGTCAAACGAAGCAAAATGAGGAGGTTTTATGACCTGAAGTATCTGATGTTGATACATACATGGTCTTCAAAGTTCTCTGATGCTGCTTCCTGTGCATGTATTTCCATCTAAGCTTCCTGTGCAGGTTTGTCCCCATTGGTAGTACTGTTGTCATTCCTTTTTCATGAGTTCGTTATGAACCAACATGTTGTCATATGCTTACCTAAGGCATCCCTTTGTCTCAAGCAAATTTGAACTAAGTGTAACGGTCTCCTGGACAAATATATGGTTTTCAAGTAAATATGTCAGCATCCCTATTTTATCCTTTCTGTTGAAGAGCGAACAGATTGTACTCCATTGCTCTTAACATTTCCAGAATGGTTGATAGTGCCAACAAATTTGTTCTATAAAATGTCTAGCTAGCTAACACTTGGTCATATTTGGGAATTGATAGCGGGTTTTGCAACAGACTGCCAAAATGAACAGTTCTGTATTGGTTTGTTGATTGTTCTGACATACCCATATCACAGTACCAAAGTATGCTGGCAAATTGTTGCGTATCGCACCAGGTGTACAAAGTCACAGCTCTGCAATTGGTCATGGGTGAAATTGGTTGCTCTAGTAGATGCATCGTGCATCAGATCAGTGCCTAGAGACAATATTGTACTTAAGAGAGGAAGAGTTCTTTACCCAGGTCATCGTCTGATCAGTTCCATAATTTTACGGATCTCTTTTGTAGCAGCTACCTTGTTGTATTCAGTACTCTATCATGATGTATGATCTGACACTTGTAATGGGGTAATTCGACGTATGATGTTGTATTTGTTCTGATGAATGAACCTCGAGTATGCCAAGTTATATGTTTACAGCAGTTGGGCTCATCTCTTCATTATATGTTCTCTTCGTCGGCACCCCGCACAACTAGTTTGCATGTAGCACGTCTCAGAGAAATCTTGTCCATTGTGCATCATTCAGCACATGATCCATCAGCTGCCCTGAATGGAGCTAGCTTAATCAGAGAGTTAGCACATAAGCAGCTACAAAAAGACAACTATATCCTTAATTTTAATATTTGTGATTTCCAATTTAATACATAGCATCTATTGGGAAACAAAATCAAATTTCTCAACAATATACACAACCAACTTGTTTTCGAGATGAGATCAGAGAACCAGTTCCAACGTTGCCATAATCTTAACGCGGACATAAATTTACTCCCATACAAACAAAGCATACAGTTCAGAGCAATACATTGCTAATAAACATAACCCAAACACTGTCGAGGGGCCTCTACAACAGTGATCACTCTACCATAACGTTGCGATACACGACGAACCCAATCACGAATCTTGTACTCAGGTATGTATATGTTCAATGAGTTCTTGCCGTATAGCGTCACCAATGGTTGGATGGTCACATTCTCAAGCGCAGTGCCATTTTCCAGAATGCCACACAGCAGCTCAACCTGAGGCCGATAGCAATGGAACCAGGTGTGGTAAAGGGTCCTCTAATTTAGCCTAACAAATTTAAGAATCGGGTTCAATAAGGGTCAGATCATAATATTATATGATTTTGAACTAAAAATAGATAGAACTGAGTTGGATTAACGTGAAGGAGGCACGAGGTCCATGATCCATTACCACCCCTAAATGGAACCCACTCATGCAGGCGATCAAGGCGGTACATATGGAAGGAGGCTTGCTCACCATGCCAGCAGTGGCTACCACCCGCCACAACATAAGACATCTGTTTCCAAAAGAATGATAAATGGCATGTTAATCTGGCTAAATTGATGGGACGATACTGTTCGTAACCAAAGGAAGAAAAGAAAAACAAAAACAGGAAATTACTCACATGCAATTGCAGTGTCTCCAATCGGGGTGCAGAATCTAGATAGTGAGCCAGCAGAAGTCTAGCGTGGTTATTTGAACCCCTGGTGAAAATAGTTATTCTACAAGTCAGATGCCTCAAATTCAAAAACATGCATGCCGATCTTGTCAACTTGTGCACCTGAAACATGACCAAAACAAATAAGGAAACATTTACACACCATTAAAATTACGAGGTGAGCAAAGATAATGATAAGCAGCTGGTACCTGTGAGGACCAGACTGGTCGATCTTCCATCATTTGTGTATGCACGTTTAGCACCTTCGCTGTGGAAATACTGGGAATTCCAGTGATGGCATGACTCAATGCTCTATTATTGTCTCGGTCAAATAATGCATTGTGAAACTTGAGGGTTACCTCCTCTAGTGTTGAGCGACCATGAAGCACTATAGGAATTACATCACCTTGGTACTCGAAATGAGAAAGATCAGGAACACGAAACTCAACCATCTGGACACATATATTGGAACGAATTAGCAAATGTCTAAGTTTATCAAGTTGGTGTGGTATATTCAGATCAGTTACACCCGAGCAGGCGATGAGCTCCAAGTCCTCAAGACTAGAACAATTTAATAGCAAGCCTGGAAGATCTCCAATTATATGAACACGGTGCAAATGAAGCTTCTTGAGTCTCATAAAGCCACAAATAACCAAGTGTGGCTCAATAGAAACATTGGTGAGAAACAAGGATTGGATAAAAGGGCCATCTTGAGCATCTAAAGCCTCAAGAGGGAAGCGATAAATATTTCTGTTTGGTCCTACATTATTCCTCTTCGGCCACAGGTTCATATCAATAATCTTAGCCTTTGATGCAGTTGCAAACGAATCCACCTATCAATATGATCTGAGGAGTTGTCCCGAAGGCTGCACCTATGCTGAACTTATTGAGCCCTATTCCACTGTGCTGCTGGATAATAGAATTTACTGTCTCGATGAACACTGTGCTTTCTATTTTGATACTATCATCATTAGTGGACCGGTCGTTGGCGCCATCAAAGCAAAGGTTAGGGAAACGTGTACAGAGCATTCCCCAGTTTCTCGAAAGAATGCTTATCCTTGCAGCCTCTTTTAGTGGCAGCAGTGACAATACAAGTTGAATTTCCTGTGACAAGAACGGACAATAAAGATCGAGTTATGATCAAAACTACCTGATAGGCATGATAATCATAAGTACTCATGATTCAGGACAGACAACGATTAAAGTATGTACACCAAACTTCAGTGAGGTTCTAATTTGTTGCAAGGAAAATCTAAGCACACGAAAATCCAACAGTGAAACTGGTAATACAGTGCAAAGGAACCAAAATACTAAAAGAAATGCATCTACCACCACCAAATTCAGCTAGGATGGAATTCTGGAGCCCAGATGATTTTACATTTTACCAAATTCCTGGCAGCATGGTGAACAGAGTGAAGGTAAAACTATGCCCGATTGTGCTACGAAGAGTTAGACCCATTTCAGAACAATGGAAATAACCAGGTTGAAATTTGGACATGAGATGCATGGGAGAACCATATGCTGTATGGGGAGAATGTACTAGATATGGCGCAGGATCTAAAACACAGTTAGGAACAACCAGGTTGATAGTACAGATGAGGAAATACTGGCTTCTCATGAAGTCATCCTCAAAGGCTCAAACATTGGAGAATCCAAGATAATAACTTCATTGTTGTTTTTTTTTTCTCCTACAGCCCCAATCCATTCGGATCCAGCGAAGAGGAGCGGAGAGATGAGAAGGAGCTTACCTCGAGGAGATCCTCCAGGTGGAAGGAGGAAGGGCCGAGCGCATCGCTGACGCTGCGGGGGTGCACCAGCCTCCTCTGCTTGCCCGCCGCGTACTCCTCCATCCGGCGCTACTGCTGAAGGCGAGCAAGGCAGCGGGGCTAGCGGATATCCATCTCCGATCCGGGATCCCTTCTTCTACAAACGTTATTTGAAGGACCTGACCACATAATTACATAAAAGTTCTCAAGATAAAACAAAAAGGACCAGCTCCAAGACTTTCACTGTCATAATCTTAACACGGACACAAATTTACTCTCATGGAAACAAAGCACGTACAGTAAACAACACACTTTTGCTCACTCACTCAACCCTAAGTAAATACAAGTTGTATGCACGGCACTACAACCACCGCCGTCGATGGGCTTTTACGACAGTGATGGCTTTACCAAAGCGTTCCGAGGCACGGTGCGCCCATTCACAAATCTTGTCCTCAGGTACACCTATGTTCGCTATGCTATCAACATACAGCGTCACCGTTGGTTCAATGGTTACATGCTCCAGCGCAGCACTATTTTCCAGACTGCCATGCAGCAGCTTGACCTGAGGCCGGTAGCACCGGAACCCGCTCGTGTAGACTGTCTTGAGGTGATCTAGGCGGCGCATAGGGAGGATTCCCTCACCAGGCCAGCAGTGGCTGCCCATCACATGGTATTGCATCTGTTTCCCAAAGATTTGATAAATTGCATGTTAATCTGGCTGAATCGACAGGAGGCTAATGTTCGTCTACAAAGAAAGAAAAGCAAAAAGAAAACAGCAAAGTACTCACATGCAGTTTCAGTGTCTCCAGTTGGGGTGCACAATCCAAACAGTGAGCCAGCTGAAGAATTCCAGTGTGCGTATTTGGGCTATTGGTGAAAATAGTTATTTCACAGGTCAGATGCCTCAAATTCACAAACATGAATGTCGGTCTTGTCATCCTATATATGCACCTGAAAACATGACCAAAATAAATAAGAAGACATTAACAAACTGTTTGAACAATTATGGGGGCAAGTAATGATAGACACCAGGTACCTGTGAGAACCAGATCGGTTGGTCTTCCTGCATATAAGCACGTATGTTTAGCTCTTTGACTGCCGAAATACTGGGAATTCCAGTGATGGCATGGCCCAGACCTTTATTGCTGACTTGTTCATGCAACGGCATCTGAAATGTGAGAGTTACCTTCTCTAATTTTGTGCAACCATGAAGCACTATAGGAATCACATCTCCTTTGTATCCAAAATGAGTAAGGCCGGTAACATGAAAATCGACCTTGTGGACACACATATTGGAAATTAGCAAATGTCTAAGTTTAGCTAGTTGGTGTGGTATATTCAGATCAGCCACACCAGAGCAGGCGATAAGCTCCAAATCCTCAAGAATAGAACAATTTAATAGCAACCCTGGAAGATCTCCAATTATTTGAACATGGTCCAAATGAAGCCTCCTGAGTTTGGTATAGCATTGAAGAACCAGCAGCGGGCCTCCCTGTGGAGTATGCGTCCATCGACATACCAGGTACCTGCGGCCTCCAAGGATGCGTGCCTCAGTATTACTACTACTCTGCATCCTCACAACACAATAATGTTACGAGCGAGGAAGCCAAGATCTCGAACGACAGTCATGCTCAGAGTGTGGTCGATCAAGTAATGGGCGAGTTCAAGGCAGCTATCGACATGATAAAAGCGAAGATGCATAGGTACCCCGCATGCCTTGGAGATGTCGATGAATCTTACAGCATGCCGAGGATTGTGTCCATCGGCCCCTACCACCACGGCCGCGACCACCTCAAGCAGGCGGAGAAGGTGAAGCACGCGGCTGCCTGCCACTGTGGGAGGCGGTGCTCGAGCTCCGGCTGGATGAGTGGCGGCTGTGGTGAGAAACGTGACTACGACAAAGAACGGAAAGAGAAAGAAGATTAGATTGGGAGGCTGTCTAGAGGGTTCCACGGATGACGTGTGGGTCCCTTGCTTGACGGTGACAAAACAGCATCCATTTAATGTGTTCCTGTACCTCCAACCAATAACAAACGGGAATGGATCCGTCCCTCTTAACCAATCATGAGACCAGACGATCTCATCCAAAAAAAATAAGGATGGGACTGTCCCAACCCACTTACCCTCAAACGAAACACACGCTAGCAGCTGGTGAAGTTCTTTTGACTTATCATCAAATTAATATTATGATTACTATGACACGTGCATGGACCCCACAATTAAGTTTAAAATGTTGGCCATGTAAGTTTGATATTTTAAACGTACTATTTTATAAATATTTTAGCAAAATAATAAACCGTTGACACTGACTAGGAAAACCAAAAAATAGAGACCTATCACCGGCCTGTCCTCTGCTCCTCATGCGCGCGGGCACGGCGGCTATCGGCCTCCTCGTTTACGTGCAACATGAGATCAAATACTCTCTCCATTTCAAATTATAAGTCATTTCAAGTTTCTCGAAAAGTCAAAAGCATATGGAATTTGACCAAATTTATATAATAAAGTACTAACATTCATGATACCAAATAAATATCATTAGTATACCAAATAAATATCATTAGTTTCTTCAGTAACTATATTTTTATAGTATATTCGCTGCCATAAATCTTTGTAATCCTCTCTATAATTTTGGTCAAAGATAAAATATTTTTACTCTCTAAAAAAGTTGGAACAACTTACAATTTGAAACGGAGGGAGTATTAGAGTCGACATGTATGGAGACGGTGCTGTTGCGCAGAGGGAGCCAGTGCTCAGAGTCACTTTGACACCTTGCGACAGCATCGCAGCAACTTGACCCTCTTGCTTGTACTCCCTCCGTCCCAAATTACAATTCGTTTTGGTTTTTCTTGATACATTTCTTTTGTTATGTATCTAGACATGAGTATATATCCAAGTGCATATAAAAATTATGTACCAAAAAAACCAAACGAATTGTAGTTTGGGACGGAGGGAGTACTATACTATGTGTGCATCACAATAATATATTCGGTTTCAGATATAGCCATTCTTTTTTCTGACGTTTTTTAGGTGGCCAGGGCTTCCTATTTTTGGATATAGTAAATTTTATCCCTTTGCTTCTTTTTATATTAAAAAAATGCAAAAACTACTGGAGTACCGAGCACTCAATTCCACGGAAGTAGATGGGGACAATAACGGCTGATGCAGTCATGCTTATATATAAGCAAATTTGTTACGCTCCTGATGTGCATTATTGTTGCCTATCGTTATTGATATGTTCCTGATCAATTTTTCCTGATATCTTAGGCCATTTGATTCGATGGCACAGTTGAGAAGGCTCTCGCATCTTTTACAAGGCACGCAGGATGAATTCATCTCGCGATGAAATTAGTCCAGTGCCCAAGCCCATGTTTCTTAATGCATTTTTGGCAAAGCTTTCCTAGGGCTGTTGCGCAACATTGGGCTGTTTGCCTGCGCATAAGAATCTTTTAGGTCTTGACATGCTTAAGCTTTTCAGCTAGTCTGGTGGTCGTTGAAGACAATCGCCGAACTTTTTGGCTCTTTTGCTTTGGGTTTTCTGTGTCTAGAGGGTGTTCTAGAGAGTGTCAGTAAGCTGCCTGTCATTTCGGCTCTTCATGGTGTTAGCTTGCTGTATGAAAAATATTGGACATTGTAAGATAGTAAACCCAGCAACAAAATGTTTGCTTTTAATCAAAGCAGGGCCATATGACCATTTATCTAAAAAAAATTCTCCCACTATCACTAAATATGCATGGTTGTCCCTCCTCCTTTTTCTGGGCTTGGGACCAGCTATGCAATGTAACTGCATAGGCGGAGTTCCCCACCATCCCCAAAATTGAAATAAAAACAACAATTAAATTCCCCACCTGAGCTGCGATGTCCCTTCACCATACAACTGTGTCAAAGATATACCTAATAACTGTTTGGATCCAAATCTCCTAGAGTGATTAGGAAACAGCCTCCAGGTTTTTGACAGGTTCGGAAACAAACAATGAATATTCTGATTGAGCTAGTTCATTTGGCAAAAACAATATATATTGTCAATAAGCATTGTTCCTGTCAAAAGAAGGGTAAGTTTCAATAGTTAATAAATTTACAAATAGACAAAACTATCAGTATGCTAAAAACAGATCTGCAGGAATACAATGCTTCCTAATTTTTCTATACCCCTCATGTAAAATATTGGGGAAGTGAAACATGAAATGGAAACAGGAAAAACTAAAGGCTATTCCACACCC
>NC_028452.1:48981472-49022369 GCF_000263155.2 Setaria italica | reverse complement strand
TTACTAAGACGCGAAGTACATCCATCTTGTGCGGGGTTATAGTTAGAAGAAATGATGAATAGAAAATTTGGTTTTCCCAAATTAAACAAGAGAAGACAAGGTGCAATATTTTTTGTATTTTTTGTTTTGTATTAAGCAACAAACTACTAAGTGTAATATTTTTTTTGTATTTTTTACTATTGAGGATTTTTTTTCTTTTTTAATAAGCATGACAAAGACGCAGCAAACATTCCCTTCTTTGCAAAAGACGAGTTGACCGTGGAGCTTGTAGTATGATTGCAGAAGTCTACAAACCTACAAAGGGTTTGTAGGAAAAAAAATATATATAAGGACGACAACATAAATTAGGAACACGTGCGCGCACACTCACATGCGCAAGCACAAACACAAATAAAGCTAAGCTAGAATATTGTGGTGAAGGCGATGCAGTACGGTGGGAGGAGCTACCTAAACCTGGTATTCAACCGCCGTTAACTATGAACTCTGGAATCTTTTAATCATTTTCATTTCACGAAACAACTTGATCGTGATGTTGCTGGTTATAAGCATCATCCAATCCAGTCGTTCAAGTTCAAAGCAGAGGTTTTGAATTAGCAAGTTATGTTTTCACATTGAACACCAAAAGCAGAAAAATTCATGGAATTTGAGTGCATGCAGTTTTATAGTACTCCCAATCTCTATTCTGCAAAAAATGAAGGCGTAAATTTTACGAAGAAAGAACTCCCAATCTTTATGTATTCTTTAAACTATCAAAAACTCTGAACTTGTCTGTTGATGCAGAGAGCATAAAACAGAGCTTGTGACGAAGTGTTAGCTCGGTGCTGTATAAACTACTTACTGAAGTAGAAAAAAAAATAGTGATAAGGGTTGAGACTAGAGAGTTGCAGATGGGTACTTTATTTGCAAAAGAAAAAAACAGTTGCAGATGGGTAGATACATAGCTAGGATTGGAGTACGTACCTCCATGCTCCTCAGCATCGGCGACATTATCAGATATCTTGAGCTCAGCTTTCAGTTCCTCCACGATTGCGGCCATTCGCTTATTTTCAACTTTGTACAGCTCGAATAATCGTTCCTGAAGCTTAATATGTTGCATCTGGAGTACAAATACGTAGCCCAGAATGGGATCAAATTAAAGCTACATGGACACATGAATGGAATCAAAGTACATCAATCCTTCAGATAATTACATCCATCCTATGTGGATGGGCACATGAATGGAATCAAATCAAAACTACATGGGATGCGATTTGTGTCCATGCATGTGGAAGTGAATATACCAGTTGATCAGGGTCTGACGTATCATTTATCGTTTGAAATGTGTCGGCAAGTTGCTTTCGGAGCGCCACCATCTCCAGCAGGGTTACCGAGGACCACTGGATCTGCTGTAAAAATGGCTCCATAGAAGCCCCGTTAATTACTGGCCATGCATGTAAAGCTATGGTAGCATGCATATGATAACTCAAATTGTATTAACCATTCACATGATGACCTGACGAGAGATTACCTTTGCAATGCTGGGATGCCCCTCCGGTATGGAATGCGCCATTTCTTGGGCCTGACTATACAGTGTGCTATTACAATTGTTCTGAACGTCGATTTGGTCATTGAGCTTCTTGATTTGCTCACTGAGCGTGGAATCCCGCAACATCTGACCATTAAAGGAGATGTTAGAACTACATAATAACCAGATCAGAAGCAGCGAGCGAATAATCGATTACCTTGTACATTAGCCGAGAAACTTCCCTTGAATCTGCATCCACGGTCCCCATTTTGTCCTCATCCATCCTTTTCACTAAAAGTGATGGATGTTTGGAGTGGATGTCAACAGCGTGCCTGATCGCAGCCTCTGCTTCCTCCACTTCCCTAAGACATGCATCCGCACAGTGCACGCCGACAGTCACAGACTGAAGAGATGAAAGATTTTCCAAGCCGAAGTCGAAACTGATGTTGGCATCTACCAACTCAAACACATTGACACTAAAAGTGATGTCTTCAAGCCTTGGCATTGCTCCCGGTACAAACTGTAACGGTGATCCACCGAGATGTAAGAATCTCAAATTCTGGAATCCTCCACACCCACAAATAGTAAGTTTTAATTTGTGGTATCTTATATCCATTAGCACGAGGTGGCGGAGCTTTTGTAACGTCCCAAGAATTCTCAGATCCTGTTCGTCCGTATTACTCACCAGCACCTTCAACTGGCAGAGGTTGGGAAGACGTTGGCCATTCATCCATGCCGGAACCTTTGAGAAATGCACATTCAACAGTTGAAGCGTACGGAGGCTTGAGGAGAGGGCAAAACTAGGTTCTCTACCCACATCCATCTCTAAGTATGCCGTCAGTAACATGGATATGTCTTGGATCTTGTGGAGCTTGCTTAGAGACGCCAGAAAATCTCTCCCCTCCTCTTGATCTTGTAGTTTAATGCCAGACTTAAGTACCCTGAGATTTATCAGCTTGCCCAATTCCTTGACAAACTTTCTTGTAGAGCACTTGTTGTCGGCACCACTGTGCATCTCTTGCTCCTGTACGCGGGGTGCCTCCCTAAGAAGAAAGTTCGGCAGCAATTCGTGGTACATCTCTAGCTCCACTAGGGACGTCATCTCCCCGATCCAATCCGGCACTCTTGTCTTCTCATCAGCTCGCAGGCACATCAATTGTTTCAGCAAGCGTACACTGGCTGGCAGTTCTTTTATCCCGGTGTCATCCAATAGCAGTGTTTGCAGAAACTTAAGATTCCCTATTTCTTTGGGGAGCTTACGAACAGGTGTATGCGATAGCGCAATGTACCTCAGATGGAGTAACTTAGCAATATGTTTGATAGGATAACCTTCCATACCAATACAATACTCCAGAACTAGGACTCGCAAAACTTTAAAGCTGCACACTGGGGGAATCAGTTTTGTAAAACATATTATGGCATTAAAGGACCTCACTCGTGCCAAATCATCCTTATTATAATTAGTTTCTTCTGTTAACGTTCGGAGGGCTAAGCGACGAACTTTGACTTGTGCAACTGATGACCGTTGGTCTTTATCCAGTACAACAGCAAAGTTCTCTTCAGTTGACAATTGTCTTATGAGACGAAGTAGCTTGTCATGGACACGGCAACCTCGTAAAAGCCCTGAGCTTTTCTCCTCTGTAGGTATGACCAAGTTCCTATTCATGAGTTCACGGAGATAGCTATCTCCGACATCAAAAAACGCTTTCCCTCTTTCCTCGTAGATAAAACCTTCAGCTATCCACCTCAATATCAATTCCCTTTTATCTATAAAATATTCTTCTTGAAATATACTTAGATACAATAAGCAGGTCCTTAGATGAGAAGGTAAGTCGTAGTAGCTAAACGATAATATCTTTTTCATATCTTCAACTTCGTTCTCGTCAGGACCAAAACCAATCGAGTTGTACACATCAGACCACTCCTCTATTGGTTTCCTAGCCAGCACCCCAGCTATTGTAATAATGGCTAATGGTAGGCCACGACATTTATGTATAATTGTATCAGAAACCATATCCAAATTATCACTACAAGGACGTTTTTCTTCCCCGCCGAATGTTAACGAATAGAATAGTTTTTTGGAGTTCTTATCAGAAAGTTCATCTAATTTATAAACTTCACCAATTTCCTTTGAAACTTCAGAGTTACGCGTAGTTGTGAGTATTCTACTTCCACATTTACCGTCAACAAAAGCAGGTTCAACAAATCTCCATGTTTTTTTCTCCCATATATCGTCGAGAACAATGAAGTACCTATGCACATGATCGACGAGACCTATGAATCAGTAAAATAATCTAGAACATGTAAAAAGGCACAAAGCATGGACGCCTATTTTCCTATTACTAATTGGAGGCTCCTTTTGAAGCCTCCAGGTGAAGCCACCTAGAATTCCTAGGTGGACACTCTAGAAAAAAAGAGAAATCCTAGATTTCTCACAAAAAAGCAAAATATCCGATCATCAATCTATAGATTCAAATCATCATAGCCATTGGATCTATTATATTTTCTAAAAAATTACCCACATATACCATTATGAAAATAGCTTAAAGTAACCCCCTAAATCTATATATAAATTATCCACCTCTGCCATTATAGAAAATAAACTAAAGTAACCCCCTAATCTTAATCAAAATTACCCACTTATGCCATTATAAAAAATATTTAAAATAACCCCTAATTTGTAACTGAATTGCCTACCACTATTACTTAAAAAACTTAAAGTAACCCCTTAAATTTGCATCTATATTACCCACGCATGCTATTATTAAAAATAACATGAGATAACCCTACGTAATATACAACAATATATGATTCTAAATTGTCTATATCTTGCACTATTGGTATACGATATAATAATTAAGGTCTATATGCATGATGTGTATTACCATTTATAATTAAAGATATAAAGTGATGGGAATATAGATTTCTATGCTAAAATAGAATCTCAAACTTAGGGTTCATTAAACAAATTCAAGCGCATACCTGCAATCCAAAGTGAAAAGTTAAAATTAAAGATCATAAATGTGGATGAAAATATTATAGAGTAATTACTAACTTAAATCTATCACAATTGGATGAAGATATTAAGTACATAAGTATTGTCTTCGAATATCTAACAAATGAGAGGTAGCTTATGGTAATAGTTTTGTAGCAATGTAGTCTTATTTTTTCTATTAGAGACTCCGCATCAGTTCCCACGAGACAAGCTAGAAAAAAGAGAAAAATTCTCATAAAAATTAAAAAAATCAAACACCAATCCTGTAAACTCTAATAATCATAGCCATTGATCTATTATATTTTCTAAAAAGTTACCCCACCACTGTCATTGTTAAAATATTCAAAAATGAGCTCTAAACCTATATCTAAATTACCGAGCTCAGCTATTATAAAACATAATCTAAAGTAACCCCATAATCTTCATCCAATTTACTAATACACATCATTACAAAGCATAACTTAAAATATCATTCTAAAATTGTATCTATGTTCCCCGTGTATGTCGTTATTAAAAATAACCTAAAGTAAACACCTAAATCTTAATCTAATTATCTTCATGTGCATCATACAGAAATGTTAAAAAGTAAACTAATATATGATTCTAAATTACCTATTTATGTCATTGTTAATATAAAAATACTAAGTTAAAGTATATGCACATGATGAGTGCCATCATTTAGACCATTTATACATGCATGTGCGGAATCAATGAAAAATATCGATTTGTATACCAAAAATAATGTATGGAGGATTGGAGGTGTGATACAAAATGGAAAAAAGTATGAATATGGATGAAAAAGTGTATAAAGTAATTATTAATTAAAAATCAATCACAACTGGACAAAGATGGGTACATATCTATATAAGTATTATGTTGAAGTATTGGAAAAATAAAAGAGCAGTAGGTAAAAAATTTTGATTATTAGCTAAGAGTTTAATTTCTAAATAATTTTCAAATACAATAGCTTCTAAAAATATTAGCCCGTGCGGGAGCACGGGTTGATGGACTAGTTACAGTAAACTGTGATCGGCTTTATCAGATGCCAAGACATAAAACACTTATCAATCAGGAATAATGTGTGGATGGTCTGTACCTTTTTCCTTCAAGGTGCTCACGGAGTGAATCGATGAGCTGCTTTTCATCCAATTCCTTTAGATCACCAAGAAGGCTGAGCCTTCTATTATCAAAAGCATTGATCATGTTTGACGTCTTGATGAGATCAATAAGAATGTCCCTCAAGGTTTTCTTAATGTCTGGATTTGGTCCCACTGGAACAAAAGCACCGCAATCAAATCGTCCATTAATCTTTGTAAGCTTGTCGTACACTGCCATGGCAAGGGTGGTCTTGCCCAATCCTCCAGACCCGACAATGGAGACTATCTTCTTCTCCTGCCCACCTATGGACAGCATCTCAATGAGGGCATCCCTTGGCTCGTTGATGCCAACGAGCTGTGAAGGCTTTGTGTAGAGAGCCGAAAGGCGAGGATCGATTGTTTTGGATGCAGGCTTGACCTCAATGGAATCATCAATTTTGTACCTGTTACGCCTCTCGGCAACCTCTTCGAGTTGCCTCATGATGTCTTCTATGTCGTTGGCAATGTCATGGCGAGCCTTGACCTTGGCGAACAAGTCACCCATCTTGTGCATGGCGCGTTTGAGTCTGCTCGGATCGGCAGTCTCAGGGCCCTCGAATTGGACGAGTAAGGTGTCGAAGACATCCTCCACGTCGTAGCACTTGTCCCTGACCTCACGTGCCCAGACTTTGATCTGCTCATCGAGCAGGTACCACGGCACGTTGGCGACCTTGTTGAGGAAAGGGTGGATGCTCTCTAGCTCCGCCGAGAGAGACTGGACTTGCTTCTTCAGGCCTGTCGTCTGCAGCTTGTACTCCTCGACGAGTAGCTGGAGCAGCTTGGAGGCGAGGCTGCCAACTGCCCCAGTCACCAGATCCATGTTGGACTAGCTGGGCGCTATTGCTAGCAGCTAGCCCGCTACTTCGGATAGCTCTCAAAGGTAAACTATTCTCTCTGCATCGCTTGCTTTCTATGCTGTGGAGTGGTGCGCGTGGGCGTATATATAGCCTAAATGGAAATAAACTAGCAACATAGCTCAAGTTACTCCCGCTGTTCTAAGTAATTTTATCAATCTTCTCTAACATAAACTAAAACTTTTGATGAAAAATATTGACATCAACGAGTTCAAATAAAAGTAATATCAAGACATATTTCCCAAAGGATAGTATGTTCCAAGATGCACCCATGTCTAAAGCCAATCCCAAGGGATAGTTTCATTTCCTTATTTGCCAAAAGTGCCACGTCATCTTGAGCTATTTGAGTTGTTGAATGAAATAACCCTCTCAAATGAAAAGTTTCATTTTGTTATTTCTTAGGAAGACAATAGTATTTAATTCTATTCCATTATTTTCTTAGGAAGAGTTTCATGTAAATTAACTATATCACAAATTTTGCTGATGTGGCAAGATATTTATAAGGAGAGAGAAGGAGTTTCATCATACGTGAGACGAGTTTCATCCCATGAAATCCAGGTAATCGTGCAATGAAATAAATGGATGCAAATGGATGCAACACGCAATCATTATGCAACTTTGTGTGTGGTCCACCACATACTCCGTTCCATTTAAGTTTAAAATGTTGGGCATATAAGGGCCTGTTTGGATCCGTTTGCTAAACTTTAGCAGCTAAACTTTGCTAAACTTGAGTTGCTAAACTGTAGCCATGGATGTTTGGATCCATGAGCTAAACAACATTTAATGAGGTGTAGAAAGACCTGTCTGCCCTTATTTAATGCAGGAGGGGGGAGGGTCCAGACTAAAGGGTTACTAGGTAGGCTACGCTAGCGCAAAACAAAAGTTTCCATTGCGTAAACCAGAAATACTAGATGCGCAGATGCGGAAGTTGATGAAGCGCGTCGGGGCAGTGTAGTCGATCACCGCGTTGGGGTAGCGTGATCGAAACCTCTACGTCCAGCAGCTCGTCCATGGGCAGCGACGTCCTCCTCGTGCGGCGGCTCATCAAGCGCCTCGCCGGCTCGTCAGGCTCCTTGTCGGCTCGTCAAGCTCTCGTGCGGCGGCTCGTCCAAGTGCTGCAGATGCAACACCTCCAAGGTATCCACACATGCGGGGAGGAAGCGTCGCAAGTCGGACTGCGAGGTCCATGAGTGCAACAAGGCGAGGTGTGGGAGGTGTGGCTGTTGTTCGTGCGAAAAGAGATAAAACCCTAAGCCACCCCCACCCCTCAATATATAGGGGTTCCTGACGGCCTCTAGGTCGGAGGCCCATTAGTACTCCTAAACCTAGTCCAATTCAGATCATATCCTCATTGGGGTACCAGCCCCTTAAGTGTGTGACCCTATAGGTTTGTATACGTATAGACATGGCGCGAGTACTCCTACTCGTCCAATAGTTGGCAGCGGCCTCTAGCAAGAGGTGCCAACTCCTATACGCACACGAAGATCATATTAGATGAACCATCACAACATCACGTACATGTTGTTCCCTTTGCCTCACGAAATTTGGTCTAGCTCCAAGCAGACCTCACTTTCTCGATCCTATGATTCGAAATTCCTTTCTAGGTTAACTCTTAACCTCACGTAGCATGGCCATGCATTTCCAGATCCGATCACTCGAGGGGCCAGAGATATCTCTCTCAAGTAGAGAGGGGCAAATTCCATCTTGACTGATCATGCCTCACAGTATGCTTCTTGACAAACCTGAAAGCTACCTTTATAACTACCCAGCTACGGTGTAGCGTTTGATAGCCCCTAAGTAAGTCGATCCACATCTTGAGTACATGCGACAATCTCAGATCTAAGGATAAAGCGTACACGTTGTGTAAAGAGAGAACTATATAAATCGCGTTGGGTCAATCCTAGCATATGTCTCTACACGTGCCCACATTATTAGTTTGACATCTCCATGTTCATGACTTGTGAAACATAGTCATCAACTAATACATGTGCTAGTCTAATATTCACGTGTGTCCTCACATGAACTCTAACTAGGGGCAACTTTTAGAATAACCATACAAGTAAAGAGTTTCATATACAATTCACATAATTGCAAATCAATTCAAGTAACCTTTAATGTATATTCAAGGAACATAATATAAATCATGGATACAATGAAATATCATCATCTCTATGATTGCCACTAGGGCATATCTCCAACAGTCTCCCCCTTGCACTAGAGTCAATCTAGAAGATATCTAATACCCATACCTCTTATGTGCGCATCATGCTTAGACTGCGGGAGAGGCTTTGTCAAGGGATCAGAAATATTCAGATCTGTGTGTATTTTGCATATCTTGATCTCACCCCGGTTAACGAAGTCTCGAATGAGATGAAATCACGGCATTATGTGTTTGTTCTTCTAGTGGTTCCTTTGCTCCTTTGCCTGCGCAATAGCCCCATTGTTGTCACAGTAGAGATTCAATGGGCTGGACGCATTCGGGAACACACCAAGCTCAATAAGGAAATTTCTTATCCAAACACCATCCTTCGCGGCTTCTAAAGCCACGATGTACTCAACTTCTATCATAGAACTAGCCACCATCTCCTGTTTGGAACTCTTCCAGCTAACAGCACCACCGTTTAACGTAAACACAAATCCTGATTGTGACTTTGAATCGTCTTTGTCTGTTTGGAAACTAGCATCAGTGTAACCTGTTACAACGAGCTCTTCCTTACCTCCATAGACGAGGAACATATCTTTAGTCCTTCTGAAGTACTTAAGAATATTTTTCACCGCTGTCCAGTGACTCTCACCCGGATCAGACTGGTGCCTGCTTGTCATACTTAGCGCATATGAAATATCTGGGTGAGTACTTATCATTGCATACATGATAGATCCGACAGCCGAAGCATATGGCGCTCTACTCATGCGATTCCGCTCATCAGTTGTCGAAGGACACTGAGTCTTGCTAAGGTGTCTGCCATGTGACATAGGCAAAAACTCTTTCTTCACCTATTCCATGTTGAACCGTTTCAACACTTTGTCAATGTAAGTATCTTGACTTAATCCTATAAGCCTTCTGGATCTATCTCTATAGATTTTGATGCTCAGAATATATGCTGCTTCCCCTAAATCCTTCATTGAAAAATTATTTTTCAGTGAGGTCTTGACGGATTCAAGCATAGAAATGTTGTTTCCAATTAGTAATATGACATCCACATATAGCATTAGAAATGCTACAGAGCTCCCACTAACCTTCTTGTAAACACAAGCCTCTTCTTCATTCTTAATGAAGCCAAACCCTTTGACCACTTCATAAAAATGAATGTTCCAACTCCTAGATGCTTGCTTCAACCCATAAATGGAATTCTGAAGTTTGCATACCTTTCCAGCATTGTTCGGATCAACAAAACCTTCGGGCTGCATCATATACACGTCCTCAGTTAGATTTCCATTCAGGAAAGCTATCTTGACATCCATCTGCCATATCTCATAATCGAAATATGCAGCTATAGCTAGAATAATCCGAATACATTTAAGCATCACTATGGGCGAGAAGGTCTTGTCATAGTCAACTCCTTGAACTTGTCGAAACCTTTTGCGACAAGTCGAGCTTTATAGATGTGGACATTTCCATCCATATCTCTCTTCTTCTTATAGATCCACTTGCACTCTATGCACTCTATGGCTTTAACACCATCAAGTGGGTCAACCAAGTTCCAAACTTGATTGTCTCCCATAGACTCTATTTTGGATTGCATGGCACTCTACTATTTTTCAAAGTCTGGGTCCATCATTGCTTCTGCATATGTCGTAGGCTCATCATTGTCCAATAATAATATTTCCTGCATTTCACAGAGCCTTGCCGACCTTCGTGGTTGTGGCAGTGCTTCTCTTGCCATCGGTATCTCAACTTGTTCTGCTACATTAGCATCACTCATTGATTCTTGCCCGATTAGCTCATCCTGAACTTGTTCAAGACGCATTGTCTTTCCATTTTTCTCCCCTTTGAGAAACTCTTTCTCTGGGAAAACACCGTTCTGAGTGACAACCACTTTGCCCTCTGATTAGTTGTAGAAATAATATCCTAAAGTTTCGTTTTGATATCCCACGAAAATGCATTTATCCGACTTGGGTGTTATCTTGTTCGACTGAAGTCGCTTGACAAACACTTCACATCCCCAAATCTTTAGAAAAGACAAACTGGGAGTCTTTTCAGTCCACATCTCATATGGTGTCTTAACTATGGATTTAGAAGGTACCCTATTAAGTGTGAAAGCTGCTGTTTCTAGAGCGTATCCCTAAAATGATAACAGTAGGTCTGACTGGCTCATCATTGATCGAACCATGTCCAACAAGGTTCGATTACGTCGCTCAGATACACCGTTTCTCTGAGGTGTTCCAGGCGGTGTAAGCTATGGAACAATTCCACAACTCTTCTGGTGATTGCTAAACTCGTGGCTTAAATACTCACCTCCGCGATCGGATCGTAAGGCCTTAATTTTCTTGCCACGCTGATTTTCAACTACATTTTGAAATTCCTTAAACTTTTCAAAGGTTTCAGACTTGTGCCTCATCAAGTAGATATAGCCATATCTACTAAAATCATCAGTAAAAGTTATGAAGTATTGAACTCTCCTCTACCTATCGTGCTCATTGGTCTGCATACATCGGTATGTACGAGTTCCAACAAGTCTAGTGCTCTCTCAGAAAAACCTGTGAGAGGTGCCTTAGTCATCTTGCCTAGCAAGCAAGCTTCACATGTCTCATATGATTCAAAATCAAACGAACTTAAAAGTCCATCGGAATGGAGCTTCTTCATGCGCTTTTCACTTATATGACCCAAACGACAATGCCACATGTAGGTAGGACTCAAATCATTAGGCTGAGGCCTTTTAGCACTTATTTTATAGACAAGTGAATCATCAAGATTTAAAACAAACAATCCATTCACAATGGGTGCAAAAGCCATAAACATATTATTCTTAGAGATCACACAACCATTGTTTTCACTCGAAAATGAATAACCATTCTTCATCAAGCATGAAGACATAATGTTTCGACTTAAATTAGGAACAAAATAACAATTATTCAACTCCATAATAAATCCTAATGGGAGGTGGAGTTGCATCGTCCTGACGGTCAACGCAGCAACTCTTGCATTATTGCCCACGTGGAAATCAACTTCTCCTCTTTCCACGCTTCTACTTCTTATCAGTCCCTGCATCGAATTGCAAATATGAGCAACCGATCCGGTATCAAATACCCAAGAATTAATAATTGTATCAGCGAGAAAAATATTGTCTATAACATTAATAACAAGTGTACCTGAGGTGGAAGTACTCTTACTTCCGCCATTCTTCAACGAAGCTAGGTGCTGCTTGCAATTTCTCTTCCAATGACCATGTTCGTGACAATAAAAGCACCCTTTGTCTGGAGCAAGTCCAGCTTTAACCTTGGGTGCTGGGTTTGGCTTGGAGACAGCCTTTCCCTTCTTCTTCCAAGAATTACCCTTCTTTTTATAGCTACGCTTGTTCTGTATTGCCATCACATGGCTGCTACCAGCACTTTTCTTAATGTCAACTTCAGTTGTTTTAAGCATGCCACATAGTTCATTCAGACCCTTCTCCATCCCATGCATATGGTAGTTCGAGATGAAGTTCTCATAGTTGGACGGAAGAGACGAAAGGATGAAATCAGTGGCCAACTCTTGGCACAGTGGGAAGCCCAGCTTCTCCAACCGTCGAGTGTAACCAACCATATGGATTACGTATAGTCCTACTGCTGCACCTTCTGCTAGCTTACTCTCAACAAAGGCCTTAGACACATTGAACGTTTCAGTCCTGGCCTGTGTCTGGAACATGTCTCTAAGCGCCACGATCATATCGTGCGCCTCATGATTTGTTTCAAACTGCATCTGCAGCTCAGGTTCCATGCAAGAAAATCATAAGGCAGCTTACTTCGAGATTAGCATCACATGCTTTCTTATAAGCATTTTTAACGACAACAGGTGCATCATCAGCAGGTTCTTCTGGTAATAGGGTGTCCAGAACATCTTCCTTTGTCTCAGCCCTGAGAATAATTCTCAGGTTACGGATCCAATCCGTATAGTTTGTCCCATTCAGCTTGTCCTTCTTAAGGACTGAACGCAAAGCAAACGGTATGGTGTTGTTAGATGCCATTTATCTACAACAAAATAGTAATGCAAAATACTAAGACAAATGTATCCATGACAGAGAAAATCACATTAAATTTTTTAACAGAATCTACTCTCACTAAAATCAATATCCCTCTATTGATACTTAGTGATTGAGGATCCACAACTAACAAGTCTACTAGTGAGCTTTAGCATCACCGCTAGCAGTCAAGGTAGATCGGTAAGCAACTCCTTGCTAATCATATCACATATGACTCCTGTTGTTGGGTGACATCTCCATGTCTTGGCACCCAACCTTCATGCCCCAAAGTTCTTAACCATTAAGATGACCTTGTTTAAGCAAACCAACCCTTATGCGTGTAAGTATCCGATACAAACCCATCTAGTCAAGGAAAACTAGTGATACTCTAATTTCATAGATCCACCACCAATTGTATAAGACATGGGACGGTGCAAGATTTAGTTGGAAGGGCATACTAACTTAAAATTTATGAGGGATCGTTCTACTTCTAACATCACATCATGAAGGAGTAAAACAAAGGAATAGCATTCACACAGTTGTGACACAGTATGACCCGATTTCTTAGTGGTGATCTCCATCTCCATAGAACTTGTTCATCATGATGATCTCCATCTTCATGATCCATGTGCACCATCCTCCTAGTGATGAGTCCTCCAAGAACTAGTACAAGCTATTACATCTAATCAGCTAGTTAAGGAGGTTACATAGTTGCTTGGATCATCACAGATTGACACACAGGTCATTAATTACAATAATGTGACAATACATATGGCTCCAGCCGTATTGCCGTACGCATGACACGCATGTCACGAATTAGTTACACACATGCATCACATACACAGGGGCCATACCAATCACAAAATCCTGCAAAACAGAGTTAGGCGTTCTAACGTCCAATCTTAAAAGGCCCGAAACACTATCTTCCAAGCCAATTTTGGGAAATCTAATTTCGCCAAAAACAACAAAGTGGTTGAATTTCATGTGTAACTTTTTCTGTAGATCAATTTTCATATAAAATTCACCTCGATCCAAGATCGTACCGAAAAGTTACGGTCATTTTACCGAAACACATGATCTCGGTAAATAATCCGATCCAGTAGTTGATCCAATCGACTACTGCGCATCATATGCGTCTGACGTATGAACCTAGGTTTCGATTCGACCAATCACATTGGTCTTCGCTCGCTGCAACTAGCATTATGTGTATCACTTAACTCCGATAGCAGAAATTCGACCGGTAGGAGTATGTCGTTACACGACCATTGCAACAAGATCACGAAACTAGACCATAGATTAATCTGAAAGCCGCATATCACCATATGCACACATCCCGAATCCATAACTAAACAACCTAGCTCTGATACCACTGAAGGGTTACTAGGTAGGCTACGCTAGTGCAAAACAAAAGTTTCTACCGCGTAAACCAAGAATATTGTTGTTATAGATCATGGGATTACCACTAGACGCGTAGATGTGGAAGTTGATAAAGCGTGTTGGGGCAGTGTAGTCGATCACCGCGTCGGGGTAGCATGGTCAAAACCACTACGTCCAGCAACTCCTTAGCAGCTCGTCCACATGTAGTGACGTTCTCCTCGTGCGGCAGCTCGTCAAGCTCCTCGCCGACTCGTCAGGCTCCTCGTTGGCTCGTCAAGCTCTCGTGCGGCGGCTCGTCCAAGTGCTGCAGATGCAACACCTCCAAGGTATCCACACATGCGGGAAGGAAGCGTCGCAAGTCGGACTGCTAGGTCCGCGAGTGCAACAAGGCAAGGGCGTGGGAGGCGTGGCTGTTGTTCATGCGAAAGGAGATAAAACCCTAAGCCGCCCCCACCCTTCAATATATAGGGATTCCTGACGGGCCTCTAGGTCCAAGGCCCATTAGTACTCCTAAACCTAGTCCAATTCGAATCATATCCTCATTGGGCTTCCGACCTGTAACCCTATAGGTTCGTATATGTATAGACATGGCGCAAGTACTCCTACTCGGCCAATAGTTGGCAGCAGCCTCTAGCAAGACGTGCCAACTCCTATACGCACATGAAGATCATATCAGACGAACCATCACAACATCACGTACATTCTATTCCCTTTGCCTCACGATATTTGCTCTAACTCCAAGCTGACCTCTTTTTCTCGATCCTGTGATTCGAAATCCCTTTCTAGGTTAACTCTTAACCTCACATAGCATGGTCATGCATTTCCGGATCCGATCACTCGAGGGGCTCAAAGATATCTCTCTTAAGTAGAGAGAAGCAAATTCCATCTTGACATACTTCTTGACAAACCCGAAAGCTACCTTTATAACTACCTAGTTACAGTGTAGCGTTTGATAGCCCCTAAGTAAGTCGATCCACATCTTGAGTACATGCGACAATCTCAGGTCTAAGGACAAAGCGTACACGTTGTGTAAAGAAAGAACTATGTAACTCGCGTTGGGTCAGTCCTAGCACATGTCTCTATACGTGCCCACATTATTAGTTTGACATCTCCATATCCATGACTTGTGAAACATAATCATCAACTAATACATTTGCTAGTCTAATATTCACGTGTATCCTCACATGAACTCTGACTAGGGACAACTTTTAGAATAACCATACAAGTAAAGAGTTTCATATACAATTCACATAATTGCAAATCAATTCAAGTAGCCTTTAATGGATATTCAAGGAACACAATATAAATCATGGATACAATGGAATATCATCATCTCTATGATTGCCAATAAGGCATATCTCCAACACAAACAAAAAATAATGAGGGGCAAATGGTGGCCAGCCCATGTTTAACAAGGTTTAGCAACCAAAAAATTGTTAAAGGGCTAAAGTTTAGCAACCATAGTTTAGCAAAGTTTAGTAAGGGTGTTTGGCAAATTTGTTGCTAAACTTTGCTAAATTTTAGCTGCTAAAGTTTAGCAAGAGGTATCACCCTAAGTACTATTTCACAAATATTTTAGTAAAATAATGAGTCGTTAACAAATGACAATGACTAGGAAAACCAAAAAATAGAGACCTGTGACCGGCCTGTCCTCTGCTCCTCATGCGCGCGGGCGCGGCGGCTATCGGCCTCCCCGTTTACGCAACATGACAAGTTGGCCAGCTAATGCATGCAATCATTATGCAACATGACGGAACTATGCAGGGATCAAATGGATGCAACGTGACAAGTTGGCCAGCTAATGCATGCAATCATTACGCAACATGACAAGCTGGGGGAATGCAACGTGACAAGTTGGCCAGCTAATGCACGCAATCATTAGGCAACATGACAAGCTGGGAACTATGCAGGGACGCCAGGGATAAGTATGTGTTTTTGGTTTTGGGAGGAGGTGGGTTGGGTTGTTGCCGACCTACTTTTACGGGTTGGAGCTGATCCATCTCATGTTTGGATGAATGGGTTGGAGCCGACCCAGTATTTTGTTTGGTTGGAGAGGTTGAGAGGATTTTTAACACCATTAGTGGTGGGTCCCACCTGTCAACCGTAGGACCCACCTGTCAGCCTCTATTTTTTTCCTCTCCCTCCCATCTTCCTCCTCCTCTCTTCCTCCTCTCCTCCCGCAAACCATCCTCCCGCACGGCTCCTCCCCGGCCGGTCCTCAGCCGCCGGCGCGCCGGCCCCCCGTCCTGCTCCCTGCGCCGCCATCCCCTAACTGTGCCGCCACCCCTGTCTCCCCAGCTCCGCACGCACCGCCCCGTGCCTCCCACGCTCCCTGCGCCGCCTCCCAGCGGCCCAGCTCCCTACGCCGCTGCCTCCCCAGATCCCGCCGCCGCCGCCGGCCTCATCTCCCTCCCCGCGCCGACATAAGGGGCCGCGGCCATGGGGGCGTCGGGGAGGCGGAGGACCTGCGCCGTCGGCCATGGTGCCGCGGCCATGGAGCAGGAGGCTCCGCCGCCACCTTCCCGTGCCCGCCACCGTGCCGCTCGTCCCCGGTCCCGGCTCCTCCCAGCGCCGCTCGTCACCCAGCGGCAACCGCACCAGCGCGCAGGCGAGACGACGGAGCGGACGGTGTGGGATTGGGTACGCGCGGTCCCTCCAAATCGGTGGTATGCACTCGACCCGGATAAAAGGGTAATATTCCCCGTCTGAGTCGAACCCAACCCACTCAGTTCTGAACCAAACACGGGACGACGAGGCTCCGACCCATTCCAACCCAGGGTCGAGTAACCAATTACACGGCAAATGGATGCAACGTGACAAGTTGGCCAGCTAATGCATGCAATCATTACGCAACTTTGTGTGTGGTCCACCACATACTCCCTCCGTTCCGATCCTCATTATCCAGTGCATGATTTCAGTAATTCGTATCGCTAGGTTTAGGGTGACTGTTAGCCTAATTATTATCCAGTGCATTCTTCTCATTTACTTAACGTTTTCCGATCCTCTCCTTTCTATGTAGAAAATTCATAGAAAAGGTGTCTCTTCTATGGAAGAAATTTTTAATGCAAAGGTAAAATCCACACAATTTAACACCCTAAATTCTCAGTTTTGCAACTTATTAAAATTTATTAGAATTTTCTAAAATTTATTTGAGCTTGTTTTCTTCTTCTACCTTAGCTTCTTCTTCCTCTGGCTAAATATGTATGGTTGAAGCATCGTGCATTGGATGCTTCTCCCTTGATGAAGGCTCCTTCGTTTGGAGCATGGTGGTATCAGTCGATGGAACGAGCGCTTTGGAGAAAAGCTCTCCTAAACTTGAAATGATTGGTGCAGTAGGACTAAAGGAAGGAAGTTTTTAATAATGCAACCTGGATTGGAAAAAAAGAACAAGATAAACAGCATTGGTGCGGCTGCTATCATTAATATAATCAACCTGCAACGCTTTGTAAAGCTTCTTGCATAATAATGTTTTTCATTGAGAACCCTTGCATGAGTTGATGACAACGATAACGATAAAAATATTTTTTTGAAACGAGTTTGTAGGAGAGCTGCAGCTATATTAATAAAGAAAAAAGATCCCGAGGGGGCAGAACAACGCCCAGACTGGGCACAACAGCAATGACAATAAACACCAGCTGGTTGAATTGGGACATCAACACGGCCACGCAACTTCACTCGAACTCTACTCAACAAAAAAGCCGGTTCAATTGAAACATCAACACGACTGCAAACTCAACTCAACTCCACACCAAACCTACACAAACCAGGAAAGAGTCGACAAGTCGCCCTTATCACTAGCGCCATCATCCTCGATGATGTCCTACGCCAATCAGCTGCTGCCATGTAGGATTGGCTGTCGTAGTCTGCTGCAAGCTAAGTAGCCACCACGACTCCTCCACCATGCCACCGTCACCTTCGGGTCACGCACACATGATCATCAATCTCCCAAATCCCGGCCAAGCATTGGCAGAAGTCTGAGGAGGAGCGCACTACACCACACTGAAAGAGCTGCCGCTATGCAGTGCCTCTTGCCGAAGTACCGTTGCAGCACCATGCACGCCAAACAAAATGAAGCACCACCAGATCCTGGATCTCCGAGATAACTCAAGCGCATGGGGGCCTCACCACATCCACCACCGCACACCACTCCTCGAACACACCACCTTGAAGCGCACGGGGGCCTCGCCACTCCCGTCACTGGACTCGCCAAGGATCCAGGGTTGCTTTGCCGTCGGTGGTGTCATGGAACCACCGAGCTACTCCAAAAACCTCACCTTCACCGTGCTGTTACCAGAATCACAACCACCACAAGCGCGGATATAAAGCCTTCAGAGACACAGCCCACCACCTCTACCTAGGTCGGATTGGGATATCGACCTTGACCACAACTCCCCCTGCCCGGTCGGATTAGGTCGTCGACCGGAGCCTCCATCACTGCGCACAGGTAACACCGCCAAACAGACCACCACCCTCACTGCCACAAATCGAGACGGGTCTCAAGAAGCGGCGCCTCCAAGGAGGATGCGACGCCACTGGACATGGTTTTCACTCAAGAACCCCGTGTTGCAAGTCTTGGTGCCCCGCAATGGCACCCCTAATAGGGAAACGACGCCCCAAGGGCGCGGCCACTATTGCTATCGGCAAGAGTGCCTGTGAAGGCTTTCGCCCGGCGCACCACCATGCCTGTTGCACGCTCACGACCTTGCGGCAGTAACTCGCTCCCTGCCGCCTCCGCAACGTTCCTACCGGAGAGATGGCTCGACACAGCCCATAGCACCACCTCCGCGCCACGAATGTACCCCTACACTGGGGCTTAGTTTGGGAACAAGGGAGCCCTAACCCAGGGTAGGAACGTCCTGGAGGGGGATTTTTGTGGCAAGTCCATTCCCCATTCTTTTCCTGGGTGGTAATTCCCTGTGTGTTGGTGCTATTTGGGAGTAGAGGGAGAGAAATCCCAGAGAGCAAATAAGGGCTCATAAAATCAGGAAAAAGAAAAAAAATCAATATAGTCTCCAATGTTTCGTTTTGCATGTTCTATATATATCAGCTATTGTTGGGTCTGCTGAATTAGCTAATGTAAGCAGCTTAAGTCCAAGATCACGCAACGAGAAATCCACACCTGACCTGCATACCATTTAATCTTTCTTCTTGTTGCAGGGGAGCAGAACCTCTCAAACAGCATGGTGAAGAACCCTAAGAAATCAAGCCGCTTCTTTGGGTCATCTTTCTCCACCTCCCTGTTTGTTTCTTCAGGCTTCTCTCCTTCAGCTGAAGTTTCAGCAGTAGCAGCAGTCTTAGTTGGAGTTTCAGTTGTGGGGGCTGTCTGCTCCTGCTGCACCACTGCGACGACAGCCTGAATTTCTTCTACTGCTTGCTCCACATTCGATTCTTCAGTCTTGTCAGCAGAGGCGGCAACGTCAGCGTTCTGGGCAGCTTCGCCTTCCTCTACTTTCTCTTCAGCCTCAGGTTCTTTATCTTTGGATCCTGTTCAAGGAAAGGATGATTGCAAATGTTCAACAATCAGGCTGTCGATGAAACAAATGCACCATGTAGTCAGGTAAATTTCCAGAGACAATCCCAGAAACAATGGAAGATCAGATGCCTTACGATGCCTCTGCAGATGAAGAGCATCAGCAAGGCTCTTAACCTCATCTTGACCTTCTCCACCACTTCCGGGTGGCTCTTCACCTTGTCCATAACTGCACTTAAAGCATCCATGTCCTTGTTTCCTTGTTCTTCACTTCCTTGCTCTGCAAAATCGACACGAATGCTTATTAGAGAAAATGGTATGTTCTGAAGAGAGAAAGAAATTAAAGAAAAAAGGGGGACTTAATTTAGCATTTTTCAGTCACATGCATCATCTGAAGTTTGGGTCAAAATAGCTCCTTACAAGCGAGTAACGACGAGATGAACAAGAACCCAAGTGTTCATTAGTTAATTACACTTTCCCTAATTCAAGCCTCACCATAAGAAATACTGATGAGATCCATGGGTTAATTACACGTTCTCCATTTTTCCCTTTAAATAAATCCCTAGTTACTGAATGCAATCATCACACCCCAATCAGTGAATTATCAGTAAAACACAAAGCAGGGGAAAGAAACTATCTTCTTACTGATCAATTCGACTGGAAAAGGATTCTTCAAGACAACAGTAAAGATGCCAAATCCCAAAACAGAAACATACTGAGGTGTCAAATGGGTAAAATGAAAATTACTTGTAACATGGAAATATCTTCTGAATTTGCAGATTTACCTCAAATCCTGATCTGGTCAGACACCATGGCAATAACCATGGCAAAGTAGCCTGTGATGCAAAAAAAATTACGAACATGTTTTTGTGGCAAAGAAAAGAAAATCTTTGTAGAACAACACATCTGATAGGGGTAGGATCCTAGTCTATATTGTAGAGATCACTCTCTAGTGCTTTCAGAAAATTTACACTAATTTACAAAAAGCAAAGTAAAATGTCGAATTTGCAACTTATCTACGAGATAGAAAATGCCAATACATCATGTTAGCTGTTACTAGGTTTAATTTGTGAATTTACACATCATACTAATCAATCACTTGCCATGTATCACAAGGAATTCTCACAAGGCTAGCAAGCTCACAAATAACATGAAAACACGGTTTAGTGACTAGCATTCTTTACAAAGGTACAGGTTTGTTATGAGGATGACCACAAATCGCAGAAAAACACAAGCAACCTGATGATATCTGCACATTACACTACCGGAACTGATAATGCTAATTGAGTCTACCAAACTTTGCACGAAATCACCACATGACCTGCCAGATCTATTGTTCCACACTTTTGGTCACATAAAAACAAGAAGATTCGAACCTGAAGTTGTCATTCTCTTAGCTGCAGCAATCTTTCATTGACGATCAAATAGCAAAGATCTCCCTCCACCAATTTACCTTCCTCATCAAACTCCTACGCTCTGTAAACAGCAAAGATTTAAGATCAATTGCAAAGACCATGCGAGATAAACTCTGGGAGGAGAGATGGGGAAGATGACCTTTGCGAGCTGCAACTGCTGGAGTGGTGGTGAAGACGAGGTGGAGGCGCCGTGGTGGCTGCAGAGGAGGCGGCCGAGGTGGAGGCGCTGAAGCAGATCAAGATGGGGAGGCGGACGGGCGGCGCCTTTACGGGATGGTGGAGTGGCGATCTGCTTGCCTGACAGGCGGCGGCTGGACGAGGGAGGACGGCGTGGTGCCGCTGCCCGGACGGGAAGGCGGAGGAGCGGTGGCGCCTAGACGGAGGCGGGGCAACAGCGCCTGGACGGAGGCGGAGCGGCGGCGTCGCGGCGAGTGGTGCTAGCTCCCTCGCATCGCTTCGGTCGCGACGACGCTCGGGGAAGCGCCGTCCGGACCCTCGAGGTGGGGAGGCCTCGCCACGCGGAAAACTCGCGGATCGGGTCAGATGTCCCCGTCTCGTGTTCTCCCAAATGACGGGGTAACTTGGCCCGTGTCCAGATCTCCGCGGGGGCTTCTATCCTCGGGAAAACGACGGGATCCCCTCGGGGTTCGAGGTTCCCAAAGGAGCCCTGGGTGTCCAAGACGCGCCCAGCACAGGCCACCCCGGCCCCACCACCACGGCGGCGCCAAACCTGCATCGCCATCGAAGAGAAGAGAAGGGGAACGCCAGCCAACTCACCTCCGCTCCCATCACCCACAAGCAGACCGTGCGCGCACTGGCCGCACGCGTCGCCGTAGCCGGGCACCGCCGCCGCTGCCTGAAGAGCAGCCGCTGCGCGCCGGGACCGTGACGTAGGGCCATCGCACCTCGCCAGGCCGCCGCGCACCACTGCCACGACGCGCGGCCTCTTCTTCCCGCGCCCCGTGGGGCCACCACCGCACCGCAGGTCTGCCAATCGGCCACCGCGTGCCCATGTGCAAGCGGCACCGGGCGCCGCTTGCCCCCTTCCACTGCGCCCGCGTGCCGCCTCCACTATGCCCGCGCGCCACCGCCGGCTCATATCCGGCCGGGTCTCGCCCACCGGGTCTGGGCCAGCCAGATCTGGGCTCCGACCAACTGAATCTGCACGTCCCTCGCACGGATCTGGGCAGCCATAGGAAGAAAGGGGCTCCTCTCCCAAACCAGCTGCAGGAGAAATTGGAGGGGCGCCGCAGCTTGAGGCCAGGACGATGACCCCCGCGACGGCATGCGGCAGCACCTCCGTGCCTGCATCGCTGGAACGGCGAGCGCTCGCGACGGCATGCGGGGGTCGCGGCTGCCGAGATCCCGCACAGCCCCCTTGCCATGGCCAGCAGGCCAGCAGCTGCAGCCCCGCCGCCGCATTCATAGCAGCTGCACGGGCTTCCGGCGAACTGCTCATGGGGCGGCGAGGAGGGAGGAGATGGGGGTGGGGGGCTCGGTGGCGGCGTGGCAGGGTCGCCGCCCGTGTCACGCTTGGGGATTCACAACGATAAAAATATGGTTGACAGTGCTTTGGGTACACATAATGGGCATCATAATAAACTGATAAATGAACAGTCTTTGTACTGTCATAACGTGGGTACGTTGCGTAAACCAATAATTGGCTGAGCAACGTCAGATGGTATTCTGACGCAGTTAATTTGAAGCTCTGATCTCTACTTATGAGGAGCCTCCAAAACCTAAGGCTGTGCTTGTTCCTCCCGACCGGCTGTAAGTAGTCTTCCTTTTTCTTCTCTCCTTGGTACGTCTCTCTCGCTAGACATGATGTTTCTTAATTTTGATGACAAGTTTTAGGATTTATTTTTTATCTTTCTAGCGTGGCTGGTGAAGATTAATTATGTGAATGCTTCGTAATGAGGCTGCAATTACTGCTCCTAAGGTACATTATTCGGTATATAATATGGTGTTTCTCTCGTGACAAAAGGACCAGGACGGGTGACCAGAGGGGAGGGTGGGAGCTTCTAAAAAATTCTCTAGCATTATTTCATAAATTTCAGCCCTAGCATGCTCAAGTTCATCTACACATGTGGTGTGAGTCAAGTTGGTTAATTTCAGCAAGAAAAGACACAAAAAAACGCAAAGAAGTATTAGACTTCAACAAAGCAATTTCATCTCTAACCTTATCAAGATTACTATTCAAACCAACACGTGAATAACATGGCATAGAGGCATTGTATTTCAACAAGTCATTCTCATCTTCACAATCATCAATACGATTGCATAGAACCATGATGCATTTGGCAAGCGTACCTTGGCTCATGTCTCTTAGCACGCGGTAGACCTCACCCTTCATGAGAACACCATCCTAGTACATATCGAGGTGATTCATCACCATCTTCACTTTTGGTTCCAACTTAATCTCCGAACTACTACTCCTACCTGAGGACAAGGACATACAAGAAGAAGAGCTTGGTGCCATAGCTCAAAGCACCAGCTAGGATTAGGAAAATCAAGCTCAAATCACGAAAACCAAATCCGCAAATAAAAGCACCCTTTACCTTATCACCCCATCGATCACAAAGGCGATTAAGGTGGTGTGATCCTTAACCAGGCTTTGATACTAATTGAAGGACCGGAACGGGCGACCGGGGGGTGAATGGGAGCCTATAAAAAATTCTCTCCGAAAACAAGGCCTATATCCCGATTGCCACCCCAAACACACCTTGCGTCTAATCGCGACACAAGTCAACTCATGACAGGCTCACCCTAGGAACGATTAGAAAAGCTCAAAGCATAGCGGAAGCAAAGCAAAACAAGGCGCTAAAACGTTTGCACAAGAAAAAGAGCAAAGCCACCACTAATCTCTTACTTGATTAAGCATACAAAGATTAACTTAACACTTGGCCATGAGCATATCCAGAGCAAGATGATGTATGCAAGGGAAAGATTTAATTACTTGCTCATATAACCAGGCTACACGGCATGCCAGAAACAGCTACCTGATCGTTCAAATAAATAAGCATCTGGTTGCAGTACAAAGAACTGGTGAACATAGTAGCATGCATGTAAAATCTACTAGCAGACAAGCTGGGGTGTTTGGATACGCACTATTAAAATTTAGCACATCTCACATCGGATATTTGGATGTTAATTAGAAGTATTAAACATATGCTAATTACAAAACTAATTGCACAGATGGAGTCTAATTCGCGAGATGAATCTATTAAGCCTAATTAGTCCATGATTTAACAATGTGGTGCTACAGTAACCATTTGCTAATGATAGATTAATTAGACTTAATAGATTCGTCTCGCAAATTAGCACAGGGTTCTGCAATTAGTTTTATAATTAGCTCATGTTTAGTCTTCCTAATTAGCATTCGAACATCCGATGTGACACTACTAAAGTTTAGCATCAAGTATCCAAACACCCCTAACACACCTATTGAATAAACAGACAGTAGCACAAAGTACTGTTAGCAGGCAAAACAAAGCAATTCACGAGAGCTATTTAGAGCTGAGAACAAAGCAGCCGAGACAAGCTAATCATCAAAGTTTAAATAATAAACTAAAGAACTTTGAATAAAAATCCTCCCTCAACACTCCGCGGTTTCGTAGATCCATGGAAAAAATCTCAAAAAGCTCAAGTATTCACTACGGATTTTGGAGAAGACCGAAACCCTACCAAGAACTTGGGAAAAGAGGAAAACTTCAAATCCAAGCCAAATCCGAGAGGATTTTGAAGGTGAATCACATGATATATGCTCGCAAGGGTCCTAGCAACAATTTCTCCTAACAAACCTCGCGGGATTTGAGCTCAAACGCAAAGATCGAAAAATCCCCAAAAATACCTTCGAAAATCCCGAAAAAGAAAAACGCAGATACAAAGAGCATGGAACAATTTGGTACAAAATTGATTCTTTGATTACTTCACCATGTTCGGTTACAAGTCACTCCTTAGCGCAAATAAAGTCAGGATGGCAAAAAGATCAACACAAAAATCCACTCCTCTCTACCCCTCTCACCTCTCACCCAAATGCTCTCACAAACAAATGAGAAGCCCACCTCATGCCAACCCAAAGAGATGGCTGCCCACAATAGCCACTCCACATATATATAGACATCCTGAAAATGATCAGAATACCCTTACATGAAGCATACAACTCAAATATCCTCTAGAGGCAAAACTGTCCAGTTGATTGTAGAACACGCCGTCTTCACGACTTTGCTTCGCCTCGATGCAAGCCTCGTAATGCCGCCGCGTACCCTCCATCTCGAAGCTCCAGCCGCACCGAACCTACCCCGCACCGACCGCATCGAGCTTCCCCGCATTTTGAGGTCCAAACTGGGAAACCTACCTCCAGTGGTTTTCCAAGGCCCAAACCATCGAACCTCCTGATGGTTTTTCCATGCCCAAACTATCAAACCTCCTTGACCGCCGCACGGCCTGATGTGGACACGTGTCCGGCCTCCGCTAAAGTCTTGACACCTCCAAGTCTTTCGCTCCTACTCCCGGACCGCCTACTCGACTTACCTCTGTCCTGCTTGACTTGACCGATGCCGTCTCCATCATAGTGTACTCTTGCTCTTCCATGCACCATGTGAACCGCTCATGACTCCGCCCGGACTCCTCAGGTCCCTCAGTCCAAGCCTACTCGTGTTCACCCTTCGCCTCTCCCAGCCCATCAGCATGAACCTTTCGCTTGACCTTCACCACGCTCCGTCGACCTCCATATTGCATCCTACAGCTGCACATCACAAGCCAAGAGACACAACATACGAGAATTGTTTTGCACAAACTCCACAACATAACGCACTCAACACAACACCTCCGGTTAGCCGTTAGCATAAACATGCACATATGAACTATGGAGTCAACCGGTAAAACCTCAAATCATCCAGTCAATCACTCATTATATATAGACCAAGGTATATCTCAACTTGGTCTCTCAGTGTCTCTAGTTCTCCCTTGATCAACTTCCAGTTGTTACCGTGCAGTTCTTATTCATCGCCGTAAATCCAGAGGTAGCTTCACGATTATTGTTGGAACATGGAACCCGCCGAAGCCTGGGGACCTTGCCAGCAGTTTCAGCTGGCCAACTGGACCGTGGAAGAACCAGCTGCTGGCTTCCCAACGGAGTATGCTTCCATGGACATTTTTGATACCTACAGCCTCCAAACATATGTGCCTGCTGATGGATCTAGCGGAGGGCAGCAGCAGCTGGTCGAGCACTGCTACTATTCTGCAGCCTCAGGACATGATCCTGTACAAATAATTTCTGTCAGAGATGACATGAAATCGGAAGTAAAACCTGTGCCAATTCATGGCTAAGCAGGTCTCCGACGACAGACTTACTAACGGTGTGTTCAAACATGTAGCGAGCGAGTTCGATAAGGCTGATATCGAGGTCATGGAGAAGAAGATGCACAGGTACCCTCCATGCCTTAAATCCGTCGATACATGTCACACCGTGCCGAGGTTTGTGGCAATCGGCCCTTACCACCACAACCGGGAGGCCCTCGAGCCGGCGGAGAAGGTGAAGCACGTGGCTGCCCGCTACTGCATCACCAAGGGCCATACAGTGGAGGAGGTTTATGTCAAGGTTGCTGAGGCCAAGCCCGCGGCCTCTACGACAAGAATGTGATGGCAGGTATCAGCTATGTGGACTTCCGGCACATAATGTTCTTTGATGCTTGTTGCTTCTTGGTGCAGCTCATGATTCTGCGGTGTGGTACTACGCGTTACAAAGAATACAAGAGAATGACGACGACGATGATGATGGCAGCTGGAAAGATTTCTTGCAAGGTTTTTTGAGCCCTAATTAAGCACTACGACATCCTTCATGGCATCATGCTGCTTGAGAACCAGATCCCGTGGAATGTGGTCGAGGCTGTCTTGAGCTTCATGCCCGCATCGTCATCGGTGTCCAAGGACTTCGTTAGAAAGATGAGGCATCTTTTGCTGCCAGACCGTCAAGACGACGTTGGCCATGAAAAGCCCTTTCTCTTTGATGAAAACTACACACCGGCGCCGCATCTCCTTGGCCTCCTCCGGCACCACATTGTAGGAACAAGCCAAAAAATTTACACCGGAAAACATGATTCGAAAGCCAAGACCATATCCTTTTCTGTTTGTGCCATCGAGCTTGCCGAGATAGGCATCACGGTCACAGCCAGCAAGTCGACCAAGCTCACTGCCATGAGCCTCAACACGGATGGGTACCTGTTGTAATATTCCAAAAAATTTAAAATATTATCATGGTTGTAATTTTCTCAAAATTTAAAAACTTTTGTGTATGCATGTGTGCAAGTTTAAAAACTAATCTATCTCTCTCCTAAATCTCTATTTCAAACTTGTGTATTTGATTTGGAGTTATGGATCTTTTTGGAGTTATGGTGTCAGTGTTGATTAAATGCAAAACTTAAACTCTAATTCAAATACAAATCAAATTCAAAGGAATACAAATAAAAACAAACTAAACCAACAAATCCTACCCTTACCTTCCCAGGCCTGCCTACCGGCCCAAGCCTTCAGTCGGCCCAGCCAGCAGCCCGCTCCCCTCCGCTCCAGCTAGCAGGCCACCCTTTCCCTCTGGCGATTTTTTTATTTTTTTTATTTTTTTTGGATTTTGCCGAAATATATAGTCGAATCAAAGATTTGCAAAAATGGGCTTATGCCGCCGGTTGATACGACGATAAGGCTCTTACCGCCGTATGAAACGGTGGTAGAGTGCCGGCAGCCACATGGGGGTACACCTCGCCGGCTGGAACGGTGGAAGGCTCCCGTTTCAGCCAGCCGGCGGTAAGGCAGCTTCCGCCGTTTCAGCTAGCAGTAACAACTTGGTCACGCTATAGCCGATTGAAATGGCTATAGGGACCCTTTCTTTTTTTTTACTTTAACAAATTATTTGTCCTTCCTTTTTATCAATTATTTCAATTATCTAGTTCTAATAATTTTTTTGAAATTGTTTAGAGAGGTATAATGAACGCATGAAATCATTGAAAATCATTAAACTCCCGATCTAGATAGAGTAGTCCATCAATGAACACACATCGTACGTTACACAATCATACACATGATAAAAGATACAAGTGACCCTACGCACTAAATGCATCCTCGCTTGAAACAAGGCTCACCGCGACCACGACCACGCCTCGCTGCCCGCTGCGCTGCTCTGGTCTGCTGCTGGTCGTACGTCAACGGGTCTGGTGGGGCAACGTTGCGAGTCAGACGTCCCGCTGCGGCCGCAGGTGGTGTCGTGAGGTCTTGGGTCGCACCCTGTAGGACCCTGCAGAGCATCAGGCAACTGGGAGGGACCGATCACGTCAGGCTCGGCTCTGAAAAATTCGTCCACCCAAGCATGGGCGTTGGACCTCTGTCCCTCCTCCTCGATGGAGTCCTCAGAAACCCATCCGCGGTATGTGAACCCTATTATGTAACAAAGGAAATAGTTTTGTTAGTTTCATTGCGTATTTAAAATGGAATAGAAAAATGTATTCATCACACAACGTAGTGTCGTAGCTCTGTGCTTGGTGTATCTGAAGAGGGCCCCGCTCCACCATAAGCACCGTACATTTGCGGGGTTGTGTTAATAAATTATTAGTTAGTGAGGCGAATCGAACAACATTTCATCAATGATGTACGATAGAATAACATTCACGTACCTGTCGGGGCCACGTACTGCGGAAGGGTGTCGAGGTCACGTACTATGGAAGGGTGGACGGCCCGGCTGTGGCATGCCAAGATGGTGGTGGTGCCGGTGTGGCGAAGGACGTCCCGGCTGATGGCGGACGAACAGGTGGTTGAGAGGACATACCGACCTGGTGTGTAGGAGATGGAGAGGACGAATGGGGTAGGCAGCCCGTGGTGGAAGGACGATGTCCCCGCGATCGCCACGGCAGTTGATGGCCCTCATGAACCTACTGCAGGCGCCCAAGGCCCTCCTGTACAGCATCCGGTGCTGATGAGTAGTCATGTGCTCGTAGTGCTCGATGTTGTACGTCAGCTCAGTGGCTACCTCTGCAATAACATCGTACTTTTGGGAGGAGGAAATGGTTGAAGTTAATCACACCACATGATGCAAGTTGAGTAACAAAGATAATGTAGTAGGTTACCGCGTAGTCTAAGTTGACGTCCCTCGAGCGTGGCTCCGTCTATGTGATAGGCGCGGTCTCTATCAGTGGTTGCCTCGGAACATACATGACCCGCGTCCTAGTCCTCGGCAAGAACCACCAAAGGTACGCTGCGAAAGCGTCGTCGTCGTGTGCACGGTCCTCATGCACCACCTCGTCTAGTGCGGTTGTCCACATCTCAACCCACTTAACCATCCTCAGAGCCCACTGGACCCCAGGACCACCACCACCATCACCCTGACGGCTAGCCCTAAAATAACCATCGTTATGTGAGTTAGATTAACGAAAAATCTATATTGCTAGGAGAATCAAAAGGGTGGGGGTGTACCAGTGAACGGCGGCCGAGACTGCAAACATAGCTAGAAGTGGGGAGTGCTCGTACAGGCCGAACTGCCTCATGACACGGTGAACCGCGTAGTCCTCGACGTGGATGTCATAGACAAGTAGCCTTGTCGTCCTCCAATACTCCATGTCTCGATAGCACAGCGAAGAGAGGCCATACGGGGCACGAGCCTGCACCTCCTTGAAGGTGTAGGGTCTCCACCTCACATCGGTGTCAACAACAGTGTCGAAGTGACCGACGAAGTCTGGGTAGGACTTCTTCATCTGCACCCCAACCCACGATACCTACAACAAATAAAATCACAATTTGGCAGCTATGAGTATGAAAATTGCGGAGCATAATACGAATCAAATAATTGTAGTTGAAGCACCGTACCTTCCTCAAGCACCACAACGACCCCATCGTGGGCCTGTCGATGTCGTCATGGTTCGAAGGCAAGTCCTGGTAGGGGGACATGTCAATGCATGGTCGCCCTATCAGGAACCGCTCGTACAACCACAGTTAAACTAGCAACGGGCAGCCAAGGAATATTGGCTCCGCCGAGTCAACCTTGCAGCAGTCCGTGCAAAGACCCCTATAGGTGGCTGCCAATACAGATGAACTCCAGCTGTAATGTGGAACGTCGTCGAGCGGGGCCTCCACAATGGCCCTCGCGTAAGAAAGTAGGTGCTTAAGCACCGAGTTCCCCTGCGATGTGCACAACAAGATCCAGCCGAAGAGCCACAGCAGGTACGCCTCCAAGTGTCGCGCTAATATGGCGTCGTCAGCGTCAGCTCTCATGTACTCGTCCTGCAAAAAAATCCAATTTGTTCAAAGATTATGAACAGTTACACAAAATTATTTGGACATGCAGGTAATTAAGTACTCACACTAAACTGCAGGAGCCACGCCTTCGTGGGCCCGTGTGTGGAGCTAAAAGTGTGGTACGACGGGGCACCATCTTGGCGGTGAACGTCCGCAAACCGGCCCAGCAGCTCATCACGCCAATTAGGTAGGACGTCCACCATGGCTACAGCGGGCCTAGCATAAGGAAGGCCAAGTAGCATGGAGACGTCCTCAAATGTGGGGGTCATCTCACCAACCGGGAGGTGGAAGGTGTGTGTCTTCGGCCGCCACCAGTCCAGCAGAGCTGCTAGCAGTGACATGTTGAAGTGGAACTGTGTGGACCTCTCCCCTCGTCGTGCAGCACCGTCGACTATGCCACCCTCCACTAACCTGGCTACAGGGAGAAGGCCCGCAACACGTAACCTGTACCATGCATAAAATTAATTAGTTCAAACAAAGTAGTCTTTGAACTTAGCATATAAGTTTTACTAAGTACGATATACCTCGGGATCCAACGCGCATCGATCGGCATTGTTGAAAGCGGGTTACGTGCCCAAACACAGAGTGGAACCCCGTACGGCTGACATGAACGACCTGTGAAAGCCGTCCAAGGAAGAGTCAAGCAACTTAGGGGTCTGGTACCCCTCTGGAATTGGGTGCGTCGTACCTGCAACACGAGTAGTGAAAAAATAGTGACTTCAAGACGTAAATGAAATAAAACAAACAGCATATGAGGTATTGCAAACGAAAGCGTCCATGATACTACATTACATGGTCACAATAACACAACTTAAGTTAAATACTACATTACATTACATTAGGTCCACAACTTAAGTTACAATAACACAATGAAAGCGTCCACTTCATGAACTTAAGACACAACGACTAGACAAACTTAACACATAACGACTTCATATGAATCACAGAAGCTCGTCATTGTTGCTACATCCACGATGACCACGACCTCGTGTAGCAGCATTTCCGTCATTGCTTGATGGACTAGCTTGGCTACTCGCACCTCCATATATCGCTGCCTTGCAGTTCTTGTAGGTGTAACCAGGTTCATGGCACTTGGAGCAGAGGCGAACATCAGGTCCTGCTTCAGATTGATCCATGTCATTTCGGATACGCCTGTTCTTGCATCGCCCGACCCCTTAGTACATTTCTGGATCAGGGTCAGGAATGTAGTGGGCGGCATTCCCAGGATTGTTGACAAAATCTCCTAGTAATCGATATCCATAAATCTCGTTCCTCAAAGTTTGCCACATGGTTTCCTTCAGAAAATAGTGCGGCACCTACTCTTCAAGTCCGGCTATAGAAGTTTGCACCCATATGCCTCATGCACTGTCGGTGTTTTATACCCGGCAACCCGCCGAGGGAGTACTCGAGGTGATGTTATGATTGGTGGGTGTCGTCAAGAATCAAGGAGTCGATGGTGACGCAGGAACACGATTTAGACAGGTTCGGGCTGCTAGATCGTGTAATACCCTACGTCCTGTGTGTTGTATGTTCGTATGGGATTGAACTTGTTTTAAGGGGATCCATACCTGCCCTTATATATCCAGGGGAGTAGGGTTACAGGGTAGTTTGAGTATAAGAGTCCTAATCAAACACGGGTCAGAGTCCTACTCTAACTCAGTAGAGTAGTTTCTTTGTATCCGACTAGTCCTTATAGGAGTCCATGTAGTCTACGTTGCCTTGTAGTGTAGTCTCCATGTCCTGATCATGTCCGAGTACATCCCTTGAGTGGGCCGTACAAGGTTTACTCATGGGCCTGGGGATGTATGGCCGACAAACTCCCGAGTACTTTGTAGTCAAATGAAACAGTTTCGAGTACTCAACAGACGCTACTCGACTAATCTTAGGTGCTTGTTGAGTACTTTTGTCGTGGCTGGTCTTTGAGTACTCAAGCACTGTCATGCGGCTGGAAGGTACTCTCCGAATCATTCGGTGTTGCTTGGAGTAGTAGTCTTGTAGTCTTTATATGGTACTACGATGAAAATCGCATTCCATATGAAGTAGCCCCCAAACCTTAGGTTGAATCGAAAAATCAGGCTGAGGGTCAATTTCGAACTCTTATTAATCTCTGATGAGGAAAAAGAAAATTTTGTCCAACGGGTGAGGTATACGCAGTCTCCGAGCACTTGATCGATTACTCCCAGTCGGTGAAGTGATCAACATTAGTCAACATGACCATTAAGCATTAATCTCACGATAAATCTTGAGCGAATCTTGATCATCGCGATTTTACTAGCCGTTTCCCCAAATTTTCAGAGCCATTTTTATCTGTTGCGATGTTATAAAAGATAAGGCCCAGCATTGCTCCACGGTACGCGTTCATTCAGATCTGCCAGAGCCCAATCTTGCGACCATAGTACCGCCTCTGCTGCTGCCGCCGCCATTGCTGCTGCCCGCCTTGCCTTGGCGAGCTTTGAGAGTAGTCGCCGCCTCCCCCACCTCCCCTACGCAACCGGAGTGAATACCCAGGAAAACAATGGGAAGGAAGCCCGAGGCGCCCAAAGAGAAAGCCACTCATACGTCGAAGAAGGGGTCTAGGAAGGGGAAAGAAGCGGAGCTTCCTCCGCCCAAGTGCGGCCCCATGAATCAGACCACGCCACCGCCTTCAGGTGCGACCTGGAAGATGTCGATGATGAAGAAGCCAGCAATCCAAAATTTGGTGGTTGCGAGTCTGTTGTAGTCAAGGGAGATGATATCCTAGAGGCCCGCGTACACGAACGCCTGGCAGTTCGAGGAGCATCCCAAGGAGACGGTGATTTGTGCACAATTCATCGAGAGAGGCCTCGCCATCCCTACCTCTGACTTCTTCAGAGGTATCCTCGAGTACTATGGTCTTCAACTCGTGCATCTGAACCCGAATGGAATTCTACACATAACTATATTTGTCCACCTATGCAAGGTGTACCTGGGGATTCCGCCGCATTTTGAGTTGTTTAGGAAGCTATTTCGCTGCAAGTCGCAACCGAGTGCAGCGAGGACAGAGGTACTCGGAGGAGCCGGGTTCCAGTTGAGAAACTTAGAAGTGTATTTGGATTACGAGTTGGCTAATTCCCATGGAACTTGGAAAGAGAAATGGTTCTACATTGGGAACCACGAACCTGCACTGCCAATAGTCACGGGCCATGCACCCAAGCACTCGAACAAATGGATCGAGGAACCAGCCGAAGACAGCCAAGAAGTGCTAGATTTATTGGTGATGATCGTGGAGTTGAAGAAGTCAGCACTGACTGGTATCAATGTGGCTACTAGTTTTCTAAAGCGCTAAGTTCAGCCACTGAAGCTGCGCGAGAACTTGCGCTATGAGTACACACGGTTTGAGGATCCATCTTATATGTCCTCTGGAAATATATCTGATGATGTGGTGGGGACACTGCTGGCTAAATTTTTCAAGAGTTTTCAAGGAGTGCTAGTAGTCGACGAATCCATCAGCAAATTCGACAGCTAGTATGAACCTAGAGAGGTAACTTGCTTTACTCAATCTTTATTTTGAGTACTCATGGTTGCTAGTAGTCATTGCTGCCAACTAATGCTTTTACTTGATTTCAATTTTATCTGTGTAGTCCCGAGTGTTGAAAGGGTACTCAACCGTGCCCAGTGAGGGCGAAGAACAAACTGGGGGTGATGGTGAAGACGTGCCTCCAGCTCCTCCAGCCAAGAGACACTGGACAGCGGTGCGGAAGAAGCCAACCATCGAGCATGTGGTGACCCCGTCGGTGATCACTTCCGCAAGAGTGCGACAAACTGAGGTATGAGTACTTATAATGTAATGTTTAGTAGTCGAATTGTCTGTAACTATAATTATCCTTTGTAGGTTGTCGAAGATGCTGACGATAGCATCGAGAGGGCCTCTGCCGCAGTATTTGACAGTGAGGAGACTACTTCTGCTGAGGTAGTCTAAATTGCCAAGGATGCGGCCGTAGGCGTCAGCACCACATTGGATGAGGCGCCCGTGGATAATGCGCTACCAGCTCCTGAACCTACAGCCCCTGAGCTGACTACTGCGCAACTAGTCGATGAGGCTGGGGTTGCAGGTGACGGAGTAGTAGACTCTGCAGCAACGGAGTTGGCTGATGTTGTGAAGATGCCAGAAGCAACTACCGATGCCACGATGGTTGATGTTGATGTTGGCGGTGAGTACGCAAACATTGCTTGTAGTCGCGCATACACAGTCTAAGCTTTAGTTCTTTCAGGTCTTGGTGAGAATGTTCAAGACCTGCCTCCTGTAGCACCGACCGAGCCAGCTGCGGGTTTTCAGTCAGTGCCTATCGTGAAGAAGCGTATACGAGTACCTCCCCGATCAGCCTGGTAAGTACTCATATGTTGTTGTGTTGGTTCATGGAGTACCATATGCAGTAACTGATTGATTGTCTTTTGTTTGGTACAGAGTCACAGAAGATATTGTTCCAGATACGACGAGTACTGAGTTGGTTCAGGGTCCGTCGGCAACAGTATCGGAGATTGCGCCTATGGTGGATTTGACTGCCGAGGATCCACCACAAGTCGAAGCTACAGGTTCTACTGGTATTGATGCTGCAATGCTGCAAGATGCCATTAAGTCTCTAGAGGATCTTACAGCACCAGCCCCTAAGAATGTTGATAGCGCCCCTCCTCCCGTGAATGAAGATGTCACAGCTTTGACTACAACGACTACAAATGAGAAGGCCATAGTCGTTGCAGAGAGTGTGGTGCCATTCGAGAAGGAAGGTACGGTACTCGATGAAGTGGTGAGTAGGGGTGCTTCCAAGGTTGGAGCCTCGTTCACCCAAAAGCTTGTTTTTGCTCCAGTGCAGAAGACTGGCGCAAGTGAGGTGGTGGGATCTCAGAAGATTGGAGTAGTCGAGAGCCCCCTAGCCGAGTTGCTGCTAGAGTCCGAGATTCAAGGCATGATCGCTAGTGTCCAGGTATGCTTGTGGTGCTAGTTTTTGAGTATTTGTACCCTTGTGGTCCTGGCACTTTTGGCAGTAGTCTTTGCTTGATGTTCGTGGAACTTGTATGATAAAGCTCAGAAGAATAGTCAAATTCTTTTGGAGCGTAGCGAGGCTGCTCAATGGGTGGCGCAGTTGGAGAAGGATCTGGTTGACGAGCGGCGCCGCACCATCGAGTACCTGAAGAACCATGAGGAAGTCGTGAAGTCCTTTCAGATCGAAAGGCACGAGCATGAAGCTAAGAGGAATCGACTGGAAAGCCGCTACGAGTCGTTGCACCACAAGTTTATGGGTGAGTACTCATTTCCTTTATAGTTGAGTACTTCCATGTAATCGTAGTCATTGCCTGACCACTTTGTTATCTGATGCAGAGCTCAAGGGTCAAGAGGCCAGATTGAGTAGCGATGTGCTGGATTGGCGAAATGCTTATAGTCGCGTTGCTGACGAGGTAGACCAGCTTAGAGCCCGACTGGCTGTAGTCAAAGCCGAGCGTGACAAGGCGGAAGATCAACAGAAGAAATTCGTTCTCATGCTGGCTGAGTCTATGGTTGGCGCCCGAACTCATGCTGGCTGAGTCTATGGTTGGCGCCCGAAGCAGTGCTGAAAAGCTCAAGACATTGACTGAGGCAACACAAGCGGTAGTTGACACTGTCGACCCACCCGAGGACGGAGTCAAGACGCGCCCCCTAGTTGAGAGGCTGAAGGATGCACCGGCCAAGGTTGCCAACCTGTCCAAGACCATGTGCAAGCAAGTGCTGGTGGTCGTGAAGTCGTACTACCCAAGGGCAGACTTGGCTACGGCTACGGCTGCGAATGGAATTGCTCGGAACTGCAGCGACGAGACATATTCGCAGTATCTTAGCAGAACCCATTGCTATGAAGATGGTCGATTTCATACCTTAGAAGTAGATCAGCCGTAGTCGGTGTTTTATACCCGGTAACCAATACCAGCTATCTTCAGACTCCTTCTCCTCAAATACGATCGCAAGCGGCAACACATGATTGTTGCTGTCGGACCCAATAACTGTCAATATTATTTCTTTGTACCTTACAGTCAAAAATGTGCCATAAATGCAAATTACTGGTTGACATAGCTAGAAAGCCTAGATGCAAGGACCCAACATGAGGAATGCCCGCTGCAGGACCTGTTTGCCTGGAAACTGAGCACATGGATAAGTTTTCACATCGTAGAAGCTTTCAGGGTTCCTCTGGCATATAGTGTGCAACAGGACAGGGAGGTTATCATAGGATGCTTCGAACATACCCGACTTCATCTCCAGCGCTTTCTGCTTTGCCCGGTAAACTTTGTTGTAGCTGATTTTATACTTGAACTTCTCCTCCATGGCACAAATAATGGACTTAGGCTCGAATCTAGAATTTTGCACTATCTGAGGATACATGTATTGAGCAACAAAATCAGCAGTGAGGTTACGGTGTGTTCCTTCCAATTCAGCCAACAAGCATTGGTGCTCAACCACTCTAGCCACCTCCCAGTAATCCTTCCGTTTCCCCTTGTATGCGTGCACCCTGAATGGGCAATTATTTCACACACAATGGATATCATACACCTTCGGGTTACTTTTCTCCACCGTGAACTGACGCTGCAAAAATAAAGTGAACTATCACTTAATATCCATCTTCACTTCATCCCCACTTGGGTACAAAGACCCCACATATATCTCATTCTTCCTATACTCCCAAGAGATATTTTTCCCTACATTGACCTGTAGGGCAGAATGGTCATAATTTGACTAGCTCCGCAGGACAAGATAAGCATCTTCCTCATCGGACGAGTCATCATCCATGGCACCATTAGCCTCCTCTCCTTCCATCTCAACCTACTCTACTAACTCAGAAATCTCTTCCCTCATCAGCCTCCCCATTTGGCTCACGGGCTACAACATCATTTTCTTCATCTCCCCCTTCTTATCCATCATAATCAAGTTCTTCATTTCCACCCTCAATACTCTTCACATTTTCCTCTGCTTCAACTTCAGCACCTCCTATTTCTTCTTCAATGTGACCACTAAATGCAGTCTTTGTGAACATTTGAACATACCATACGATCGGTAAATCCTTCCTCGTGCAACTATTTACATATACTCGGTAGCTCGGAGTTCCTTCAAGCGGGAGCAGCTCCCAAAAATTTATGTCGGGACGTCTTTTAACAACAACCCTCACAGACACATCCACTTGATCTCTATCAACACCCAAATCCTTACAAAGCTACCTGCATATGCCCCCCAAGTCCTCTCTCTTGCTTTTGGAACGCACTTCGTGAAATAAGAAAATCCACTCAAATCTACCCCTTCAAGACCATATCTAATCTCCCCCGGACCATAGAACACTTGAAAATATAAACTATCCAACATGTCTACCAATATACACGAAATAGGCAATCCAAATTACTCTCAGTTAACTACAATGACGATTTCAATTCAAAAAACTAACAACTACGTAACACTAAACCAACCTTACGAACTCAATTTATCATAGGCATGTACCCAAACTAATATACGCAACAAGTACAAAGGTTCTCACTAAATCTAATAATATTATCAAAAAACTACATTATAAATACCTAAATAAAATGTAACCCTAATAATGCAAATAATTTTACTAGATATTTCATCTACATACAACAACAAACTAAATTTACAATGAACTAAATATCTAAACTAAATCTATTATACTAACTAAGCTACATTTTCCTATATCTAAAATCCATTAGATATTTCTAAGTCTTAGATCCACTAAACTAGATATTAGATCAATGCACTACTACATCTATCCACTACACTACATTACCTAAACTACGAGATTGAAAAAAATATCTCAAAGGAGCAGCAGCGGCTCCGGTGCGGGAGGGGGAGCGCGCCGCGCCCTTTATAGTGGAGAAGCCCCGCCGGTTCAGACGGCGGGGGTTCCTCGATACGCGCGCACAATAAATCGATGGGTAGCCGTTGAGCGGTAAGGCCCTACCGCCAGTTGAAACGGCGGTAACGGCGGTAGGGACCCACCGCCGTTTCAACCGACAGCATAATCCCATTTGTGTATATTTTTTATTTGACTATATATTTTTGCAAAATCAGAAAAAAATATAAAAATAAAAAATGCCGGAATCGTCCGCGCCGGCCCAGAGCACAATTCATGAGTCGGGCCAAAACTCATTACGGCCCACCTCTTACACCTCTCTTCTTTTGGGCTCTCCCGCCGGTTGGCACTGCAGCCCACCACCACCACCACTAAGTGTTGTACGGGCCGGGTCCAGTAACCAATCCGGTCCCGAGAGAGCGGGGTGAACTTTTTTTCCTCACGTGTGTACGGTTGTTTCTGGTGAGGTGAGCGCCTGAGCCCAGAAGAAGTCCAGCACCATGTCGTGTGGAGGCCCGGCCCGCAAAAAGATGCTGCACAGCAAACAACAAGTCACGAGCGTGTCACGAGCCCAGTCACGTCACGCCACGTGTAGCATTATCCGCTCCGGCATATTCCCGGGAGAAGAGAACGTCAGAGCGAGAGGAGGCTGCTTTCTCATCAACCTCTCCGAGAGCGACGCGTGCCTTGGATTTCGTTTTCCTGCCGTGCTACAACGCCGGAGGGGTATATGCCTCTGCGGATGCCGCGATCCACATGGCGTGCAGGTGCAGCGCCCCCGTCTTCGTCGCTGCTATCGCCACCCGCGCACAAAGTGGACTTCGTCCCAATTGATTGTACGTCGTTTTAGCTTTTTATAAATTTTATAGATATTGGAATGGAGATACATAATAATATCTATAAACTTAGAAAAGTCAAAACAACCTACGAAATGGAACGGAGGGAGCACCTAGATTATAGATCCTCGTAGACACATGCAAGCATTACACATTCTCGTCCTTCACTTTGTAATCCATGTAAAAGCGGTTTGTGATATTATGATATGCACAAATACTATCACGAAACCTTGTAAGAGATCATCATCCAACAATTCCGCGTCAAATGCCCGGAGAGTTTTCTAAAAAAGTACATATTTGGAAGGATAGTGCAGGATGTTAATTGCAAGAACGTACAAGAAGCATAAGAGTCAGGTATGGAGAAGGATAGCTAGGACCATAAAAGGTGGCATGACAAGCAAGATGAGAAAGTGACATCAAAGAGCTACGAAATTTTTTTTCAAATACTTCTACCTTTAGCCGACTTTAACTTGCAAGCTACACATAAGGCAAACTGCATGATCTAATTGTAAGCATAGAGTTGGCCTATGCCGGGTTGCTACTAGAGCTTAGTTTCCTTAGATCGTTCTCATCCATCTAACATGGCGGTGAGAATTAATTTGGCTTTCCAAACGAAGCATATAGTTCTTTTAGGACTAAGATTGAACTGCCTCATTGTATTTGTTATCATGTGGATGGACGTTTATAGACACATTCTTTAGTGAGGAGTCCTTTTTTTATTGAAAATGATAGTACAACTTTAACGAGTTGTTCACACGCGACATGAAAAAGAGAAAGGGAAGTTGACATCAATCCTATATACACTTAGCCATATCATATTGTCGCATAAAACATACGTAGAACACACCATACTAGTTAAAAGGAACAAATATAAACCCACACCGAAAATCAAAGATAGGGCACATGCACGAAGATAATTTGGGTGAGCTATAAATCTTTCTACTTATATATGCCAACTCTAACACAAAAGCTATCACTCCCAAGGATCATGAGGTAAGGGACACATTTGAGTTTGTACAGCCAACTAAAGTGCTTAGTTTCATCGCATTACACTACCTTTAGAGTTTAGAACACATAAATTGAACTAACGGTTCATTTTTGGGTGCAAAGCTAGCTTACAAATCGAACCTCACTTGTTTGCATTCAGCATAATGTTTGCGCCAATCGTGAAAAAAAGAGATTCTCTGCTACTGTCGGCTGTCGCGCACGGTTCCTTACACGTGCAACATGCAGCAATCCTCTACGGCTCTACGAGTTTTTATTTGAGATTTTATAGCGTGTTCAAGCTACGGTACGTGTTTTTATAGCATGGAAGATTCGTATATTCGCCTACAAAATACCGCGCTTACTGAAAACTCTCAGCAAAACCAGCGGGCACAAGCATTGCTGAGATAGACACGAGGGGAAAAGATAGAAACGAAAACGACTCGCGGGATGTACTACTGCGAGGAGGCTGACACGCGGGCCCAGCCCGAACAAATCCCACTGTTTTTTCCTTTTCTTTTTATTTCAGTGGCTATCGTGGTCGCGGGATCCAACTCGACACCGATCCGATCCGACCGGACCGGACCAGATCGATCTCATCCCATTCTCATCTGACGAGCCGCGCGGCCGCACCGCACCGCACCGCACGCGACTCTCACTTGGCTGGCTCCGCTCCTCCTCATCAACAGCTTTCTTCTTCGGACCCGGCTCGCTGCCCCTCTTCTTCCCCTCTCTTCCGTTTCAGGTCCCGACGACGACGATCCCAATCCCGCACGCCGCGCACCACCCCGCCGCGGGCATCCGCAATGCCCGCGCCCCCGGACCCTCCTCCGCCTCCGGCCGCCGCCGCCGACGCCGAGGACGCCCCTCCCCTTGCCCCGGACCCGGATCCCGCACCCGCGCCCCCGGCGCCCGCGCCGTCGCCCCCGCCCGCGGCAGCCGATGAGGAGGACGACCGCGTCTTCCTGGTGCCCCGCAGGTGAGCACCGCGCACCCTGAACCCTAGCCCCGCTCCCCGATCGGGTGCGCGGGCGGGGCTACCCCCCCCCCC
>NC_028452.1:48974342-48981372 GCF_000263155.2 Setaria italica | reverse complement strand
CAACCTGACACCCAAGAGAAAGCTATCGTGGCATTGAATGATTCAACCCCCCCCCCCCCCTCACCCCCGCCGCCCCGCGGTTACCTGACGCGACGAGATGCGCGCGCAAGCAGGTGGTGGAAGGAGGCGCAGGAGGGCGCGGCAATCGAGGCGGCCGGGCTCCCCTACGCGGCCGCGCCGGCGGGGCCGTCCTCCTACGGCATGAGGGTGCTCAGCATCTTCATCTCCGACCAGACCTACACGCTCCGCCGCGCGGACGACCCCCTCAACCAGGACCAGCAGCAGGAGCGGCAGCAGCAGGCACCCGACGCATCGGCGGGGAGGAGCTACGCGCTCGTCGCCGCCGACCTCTTCACCAAGGCGCGGGACTGGTGAGACTGGCAGCCCCGCCACTTCCCTTCTTATTCTTCCTCCTCCTCTGTTCCCTGGATGGTTGTCGCCGTTATATGCCCTGCGAGATTTATTTTTGGATGAGCTGCTTGTGTGGTGGTAGTGGTAGGCGGCAATGCGTAGGGTGATCAGTGATTCTGCATTGCAACAGTAGTCCTGCTATGCGATTTGGTGCATTGAATATGGCGATCCTATGTTGGAGTAGTTTCGAAATGTTATTACACTTGCTGCAGGAAATGAGTGTGGTGGATAGGTTCTTTTTATGTGGATAATTTAGGGTAACTGTTTATTATTGCCTCTCTTCGCGGTCGGCGCCGCCGATGATTGGTTGCTGTGCATGCCGACATGACGTTCACTGGCGCGCCAGTGAGCTGTTTTCTGGTAGTACGTACGGTCCTACGTGGATGGGTTTCATTCAACGACTTTGTAGTAACAGCTCCTGCACACAATCTTTCCGTTTTATTTCTTGGATTGCATGCAAGCATGGTGGGCACTGGAGGTGGCGCTCCTTGGGTTATTTGGAAAGTCGGTGGAAACTTTAATGGCCTGTGATGGGTTATTAAATGTCCAGGATCCTTACTTATGTTGCCATATTTTGTTTCCACAAATCTTTCTCAAAAGGCACACCGATATTAACTTTCATAAGGAGACCATACTGCAATTCTAGACTCCGTTTTTTTTTCCTTTTTGCTGAGCTGTGCTATGAAGCCTTGGCTCATCCACACATGTTAGTACTTAGGATGTTTGATGCGATCATTTTAAACACAACTTCTCATGGAGATTCTTGTTGAAGCTTTATGTGGGATTAATAGCCTGTGGTTGCTTCAGAGTTTATATCACCTTGATGGAATGCATCAAAGTCTCAAGCAACACAGAGCAATTAATCTGGTGTTGCTTTGAGGCTTTCATCAGGATGGGTGGCTTAGAGCAAGAAATCTGGTGCTACCTTTGTGAACGTGTTTTTTTAGTTTAAAACCATTGAAACATATCTTCCTGAATGGGAGAAACCCGTTTCATGTTAACGTCTTATTAATGCAGTGTTGCATTTGATAGTTAAGGCTAGGGGTCTTTGAACTATATGCTCAGCTGCCTGGGTTTGGTTCTCTTTTATTTTGCTTACATGATGATTCTCCTTTTCCCCATTCATCACAGCTTGTCTTAATTTTTTCACATAGGCATATTGATTCTGCCAAGTCCGCGGGCAATACGTCACTTACTGAAGATGGTGGCTCAGTAAATATTTACCCTGTAATGCTAAGAGTCTCGGTCACCCGAGATAATGCACTTACAGTGAAGATTGGCAAAAAGGTACATGCAACGTGTTTACGTTCTGCTCTATCCTTTTAGTTTGGAAGAGGGGTTTCTTAAGAAAGTTTCTGTGCCTTAACTGTTCTTTTTTTTAAGTATTGATGTTTGCTTCTGTAATATATCTCAACTTCGACATATCAGGACAATTCGGCTGAGAACTTTAAAAGAGCAAACAAGATTCTGACTGCAGACTCTGAGCCGGTATTTTTCTGAGAATACTTTTACCTACTTAGTTATGGTAGATTCCTGAAGTTATTTTCCTCTAATTGCATGCTCATTTGTATTTAGGTTCACATATGGGATTTTTCTGGGCGAACAACATACATATTGATGAATGCATGGAACCGAATGTCCCACGACTCAAGATCTGCTGATCATGAGGTATCTTCTCCATTTAGTCTTCCATCTTATTACATACTGCTATAAATTTTATGGGATTGTATTCTTCTAATAGATACTTTGATCTTTTCTTGCATGAAATGTCAATGATGATGTTTTCCTCTCATTAGTTTAGTTCCGCATACCACTTGCTGCTTAAAGTTTATGCTGTCAAGGTGTTCTCTTCTGAAGTAGACATTAATCATTTCTAAATTATATACTGAGCATGGATGGTCCCTTCAATATCTCTCATACCTTTCTTGATGTTCTTGTAAAGTTCAATGTATAATTGTACAAAGGATACATGTTCTAGAGCCCAAAAGAAAGGGCCAGCATGCCTTAAAGGTGCACTCAGCTCATTATGTACTTGCTCTTTGTGGTATCTGTGTCTAGTTACTTGACCTTTATTTTGTCCTTACAAATTTTCTTCCACATTCTTGAAAGCTGTTCATTTCTCCTTTTGGCTTCCTAACAGCATATTTAGAAGTTATAAGTTATATAAGAAAATATAGAGTTATATGATTCCAGTGTAAACTAGGAATGTTGTATGACTAGTGCATGAGCTATATTTTTTGCAAGTTCCCATTGTTTTCTTAATTGGTGCTTGGATGTTAGCTGTCAACCACATACATTTTTATTGGGGGCTTTGACCCATAGTCAGGGCTATATATGACTTGGTTTTTGCCATCTTATCCAGAGTGACCTTCTTCTCCCTGTTGTTTTATGAGATTATCCAGCTTGTATTTATTCGAACGTAGCTTTCGAACAGCATCACTTGTGATTGTATGTCTCTCATATAGTGTGCACTTTTGTAGTACGTTGCTTATACTTTACTTTATTTTCAGATGCCTCTAGAAATACACATTTATGATCTGTCAGAACCTGTGGTCAATGGTGCTGATGGGAAAAGAGATGGGTTAGCATTAACGTTGGGTGGTTCGGTTTTTAGCAATGGCAGTAACACAGACATGGCTCTGGATTCATCAAGTGGAAGCTTTAAGCAAGTTGGCTCTGGTTTAACAGGATTAGATAATCTTGGAAACACATGTTTCATGAACAGTGCAGTACAGTGCTTGGCTCATACTCCAAAGCTGGTTGACTATTTCCTTGGTGATTTCTGTAAAGAAATAAACACACATAATCCACTGGGGATGAAGGTACGCATTCTTTCTTCAGTTAATACAGTGTATTTATACTTAGAATTTGATATTTTCTCTTTTAACTCAATTGGAAATTTTTTCTTAAATAGGGGGAACTCGCTTACGCATTTGGCGATTTGTTGAGGAAGCTATGGGCTATTGATAGATCCCCAGTCGCTCCACGCCACTTCAAGGCCAAACTTGCACGCTTTGCTCCCCAATTCAGTGGCTTTAACCAACATGATTCACAGGTCAGTTAGCTTTTTCACTTCTGAAAAAGACGTTGATCTTGACTCTTAAAACACACACTCCCAAAGTATTTCCTAAATTGAGCCCCATGCCATAGCTGGCTATAGCCAATTGATCCTACTAATATTGGCTTCAAGATTAAGTAGCTTGAACCCCAAGATGTGGTGCTACTGTGTCCATCGTGTTGCTGTCTTGCAATATCCAAGACTTATGGTGTTTATAAAGGGTGATTTTATTTTTTGGGGATTTGTTTTTAGTTACTTGACTTTTTAGCAATAACTTGTATATTACTTATTTACTTTCCTAAAATGATTTGCAATGCCAATGGACTGTTCCTCAGATTAGGTTTGTGTGCTGTATGTAGGAGCTTCTTGCTTTCCTATTGGATGGACTCCATGAAGATTTGAATCGTGTTAAATGTAAACCATATTCTGAAGCAAAGGATTCAGATGGTCGTCCGGATGAAGAGGTTGCAGATGAGTACTGGGGCAACCATTTAGCACGAAATGATTCTATCATAGTTGATATCTGCCAGGTTAGTTTCTAATGTGTGTAGTGGCTCTATTTTCAACACATGCAACCATTTAGCACGAAATGATTCTATCATAGTTGATATCTGCCAGGTTAGTTTCTAATGTGTGTAGTGGCTCTATTTTCAACACATGCACATTCTTCTATAACAAAGATTGCTGGTCCTTTCTATATTCTCTATTACTATCACAAATTAGTATGTACTCCCTTTTTTCTTGGTATATTCCTTCTATGTTCTCGCAAGCAGCTTTACAAATCCTGTTGTTTGCATTGGGGGGGCACCAGAGGGAAATTATGGGATATCAACTAGGGCATATACAGCTGTTTCTGGAACATTGAATCATCCATATCTATAATGCCATTTTGCAGATTAGATATGTATGCGATCTAGGCAAGGAGCCCGTGATAAAATAATTTTTCAAGTTTCAGCACAATGAGGTGCAAGATCAGAAAAAAGTTGTATGGGCTAACATTTTATTGCAGTTCATCTGTGTGCCCGCAGTTGAATGAAAGTTCTATATTTTCACTCCAAAATTAGATGTTAACAAATTTGTAAAAGAAAAAGGAGATTCAATGCTATACGACACCAACTCACCAAAGGTCTTACCACAGTGACTATTTGATAGACCTTCTCTTCAAACTATACCAAGTGCCTCTTTCTGTACGGTCCAATGCAAACATGCCATTCCCTCAATTTATCAACCTTTGATCCTAAACAGATAATGAGATTACGAGCCCTTGAGTCTGAACATATTAACACCCTCTGCAGACTTCTTGTTGTTTACAAGAACTTCTCCTGATACAATTAATTAGTTCATGGCACTTATACATCTATAGCCGTTATTCTGGTGGACAGACAGGATATGTGCTGGACAAAAGCATAACCCCTTTCCACCCACATGCAATATCTGTGCAGGCTCTGAGATATGTCATGCCTGTTATTTCTGTAGTGTTACGAATGTGCATAATTTGACAGTTGTTTTTTCCTATGTATGTAAGTTCTTTTATCATCTATTGATTGTCTTTGGTGCTTCAATGACAGGGTCAATACAAGTCAACGCTAGTGTGCCCTATCTGCAAGAAAGTTTCTGTAACATTTGACCCATTTATGTATTTATCTTTGCCCCTGCCTTCAACAACAATGAGAACAATGACCATAACTGTCTTCAGCACTGATGGGACCACTGGGCCATCTCCTTACACTGTTAGTGTGCCAAAATCTGGAGATACGAGGACTCTTATCAATGCATTAAGCAACGCTTGTTCGTTGAGAGACGATGAGCGCCTCCTTGTTGCTGAGGTATTCATCAAGTATTATTTTCATCTCGAAAGCTGCTAAAAATGCCCAGCATATTTCCTTACTGTTTAATGATCAACATGTAGGTCTACAATAATTCCATTATCCGGTACTTGGATGAACCTTCTGAAGTCATCTCCCTGATTAGAGACGGAGATCGTTTGGTTGCATATAGACTTCCAAAAGACAGTGAAGATGCTCCTATTGTGGTTTTCAGAAACCAGCGTATGGAGTAAGTAAAATCTTTGCAATTTCTATGATGTGCATAATGCATATCAATCAAATATAGAATGGTTGAAAGTTTAGTGAATTTGCACCAATATATGTCCATCAAAATTTCCCCAATTTTTTGGTTAGGAAATATGTCAAGAGCTCTTCTCACCATCTTTGATATGCAGGTCATCCCTGTCCAGTTTTGGCAGGAAGTCATGGAAGAGTTTTGGCACCCCACTCGTGTCAAGCCTTCCCGATACAGTAACTGGAAGTACTATCTCCAACCTTTTCCTGAAGGTTATGACTCCGTTCAGAGTATCAAACAATGATGTTTCAGATGCTGATCAAACAATTGGCGAGAGCAATTTGGCTAATGAAACTGCAGATACCGATATGAGCATTGATGCCTCAGAGCACACCAGCTTAAACAACAATAATCTCAAGGATGAAACAGGGAGTGAAGATGCAATGCAATTTTTCCTGACTAATGAGAGGTTCCCGGACCAACGCATGAAGATAGAAATGGATCAACCCATTACAGTGAAAGGTCCGCAGAAGCGCCTGCATGTGGCTGTGTGTTGGCAGGACAATGGACTGGAGCAGTACAACCTTGCTTCTTTGGATTCTCTTCCAGAGGTTTACAAAGCTGTGTTATTTTCAAGGAGACCACAAGACACATGTTCTCTATATGCATGCCTGGAAGCTTTTATCAAGGAGGAACCATTAGGCCCAGAGGACATGTGGTAATTTTCTTTCATCACTTTTCACACTCTCCTTTGTAATGTCAGCTCCCAAAGCTTTGTTAGAAGTAGAACACTTAGCAATTCATTGTTTGAAACACTGGTGATTTAAGGGGGAAAATGTAATCACAGTGATGGTTAAACTTACAGAATTACACCCGCAGTGTTATTCTTGTCTGTTCATTATTTCTGAGTTTCTTCTATTTTACAGGTATTGCCCAGGCTGTAAAGAGCATCGGCAGGCCAGCAAGAAGCTAGACCTTTGGAGGTTACCGGAAATCCTTATAATACACCTTAAAAGGTTTTCGTACAGCCGATACACAAAAAACAAGCTGGAGACATGTGTGGACTTCCCGATTCATGATCTTGACCTGTCAAAGTATATTGGTCACAGGCGCCAGCAGATTCCCCACAATTATCGACTGTATGCTATCAGCAACCACTATGGAAGCATGGGAGGCGGTCACTATACAGCTTATGTTTATGTAAGTACTCTTTCCCCCCTGCCTTGCCAGACTGGTTTAGGATGCATCTGTTTACATCATTGGCAAGCTCATGGCCTGGTTTGGTTCCTCTTTGCTTATTTTTAGCACCCGTCACATCGAATGTTTAGATACTAATTAGGAGTATTAAACGTAGACTATTTACAAAACTCATTACTACTTGCGTTTGGAGGTGAGACGTTAATTTCTTTGTGCCGAGGTGGTTGTCTGGGAACCTTGCGACTCCTCTCCCCCTGTGAGGCCCTGGTTGCCCCTGAATTCGCCTCCGCGCATCTGTAGGAG
>NC_028452.1:48971637-48974242 GCF_000263155.2 Setaria italica | reverse complement strand
TGTATCTCCTCTTCCTTCGCACCTGTACGTGCTTCTTTAATGAGCTGTGATGTGGCGGCGTAATGGGCTCAAAATTCGCCGCCACCGCCTCCTCAAGTTGCAATATCAGAATCAAACTCCTAATTAGTATCTAAACATTCAATGTGACACATGCTAAAAATAAGCAAAGGAAACCAAACGCCCCCATGTAGTGTGTTAGAGGTGCATATGATTTACTTTCTTCTTTGGTGCAGGATGAAGTGAAAAAAGGGTGGTACGACTTTGATGACCGTCATGTGGGTCCTATAACTGAGGACAGCATAAAGACATCGGCAGCTTATGTTCTTTTTTACCGGCGGATACAGGAGGATAGCTTAGATACAGGTACAGACATAGATTCTGATATTGCAACTTGAGGAGGCGGTGGCGGCGAATTTTGAGCCCAGTCCCGGACAGTGTATAGTTCATTGGTTGGGGGGACAGTTCTGGTGCAAAGGAAGAGGAGATAGAAACAGAGTTAGAAGTGGAGGTTTGGGGCTTACTATGTCCAGCATCCAGAATGAGGCGGAATTGCACCGCAGGAAGGCTGTTGTTGGCTGATATATCATACATGTTTTGTGACCCTAGATGCTGTAGGGTTCAGAGGGGAGAGATAACTTATCCTTGTAGTTCCCATACAAATCCCAGTCCCTTTCTTTCTTCTCCATTTTATTAACAAATCTGTAATTGATGGTGGTAAATTTTGGTTCCTAACATGAGGAGAAAATCAGCCGAGATTGTCAACAGTTGCATTTGTTGGAAGTTAAAGACTGGTGCTTTCTTGTGTCTCTGGAACTGAACTTGAGAGGATGACCCTCCAGCTGGTGGTGGTTTCGGGCTTTCGTCTTGAGCAGGCCACCATGTGCAAATCTGAAGAACGAGCGATTCATCCATCCTGAAATTCTTGCCAGGTCTCCGTGTTCTGGACTTGTGGTTGCGTAGGGCCGTACTTTGTTTTAGAGAATGGGAAATTATGTTTTTGGAGATGTGGAGTACACTAACTCGTATGTGAAAGCAGAGGGGGGCAGAGGTACAGTGGCTGGCTGGGGTATCCGTTGACTTGTGAGTTGTGACTTGGGTGGTGCCACGGCTTGACGTATGACACCACGGAGGGAAGGGCCGAGCCAGGTCGCGGCCGACCCTGCCTGCCTGACACTCTGTGCGTGAGCCGGCTGCTAGCTGCTTCGTTTGTCCGGCAGCCTAGCTCTCCCTGTAGGCCAGGGTAGCCCAACCAACCAGAAGAAGAAGAAGAGGCTGACCTGGCGAGGGAAGCAGCAGTACAGGGGAGGCGTCAATGGCGACGTGACCCGTCACAGCAACGGCAAAAAGCTAAAGCCGCCTTCCGCCTTGGTTCGTCTTCCTTCCGTCGCCCCTCGCCTCCCTCTAGTCTCTCTCCCTCTCCTCTGTGCTGTCACGCACGCACGCGTGCCCTGTCCCATCCCATCGCATCGATGATGCCCAGAGTGCCCAGAGGGAGAGAGAGAAACGCCTCTAGTCCTTGTCAGGCTCTCCTTGTTGCGAAAAGCCTATTTTGCTCCTTGTTGCCTCGTGCCTCCATCATCGATCTGCTACAGTGAAACAATAGTACACACTGCACTAAAATACTAGTAAATCTCCAACAGTGCACGTCCCGCTCCTTTCCCTTCTTCCCTCTCTTTTCTAGAGAGAGAGAGAGGGCAGTCACAGTGGAGGGCGACGACGTACACGGCGAGGCCTCATGATCCTTTCGCTTTTCACTTGCCAACTAGCTAGTGAAATTTACAGGTTCGGTAAATTGACAAGTACTTTATGTCACTACGGGTTACATCTTTGCTAATTTGCTACTCCCCCGTCCCGCCGTTTTTACTTATGCATTTGTTTTGTCATAAGTCAATCTTGGCTAACTTTGACTAGGTTTATAACATCAAATTTGTTTACAACATCAAATTTGTTTCATTGAATCTACCATGGATTATATTTTGATAGTGCATATGTTTGTTTGGCATTGTAGATGTTATTATATATGTTTTTTATAAACTTGGTCAAAGTTGAATGAGATTGACTTAATTAGGATAAAGCAATAAATGTGACGTGTAAATAAAAGCAGAGGGAGTATAAATCGTTCTAGTTTTGTCCAAAGTCGAATTTATCCATCTTTAACTAAGTTTAAAAAAATATATTAATATCCATAATATCAAATAAATATGCTATGAGAATATATTTCGCAATCTGGTTTAGTTTGATATTTTATATATTTAGTATTTTTATAGACTTAGTCAAAAACAAAAAAAAAACTTAGCGTGAAAACTTGAACGACTTAGGCCTTGTTTGGTTTGCCCTTGCTAAACTTCATGAACTATTTAGTCCCCTTTAATCCCTAAATTGCCAAATAGGGTGACTAAAAGTTGCTAAATTTTAGTCCCTAAGGAGTTGTTTATAGGGACTAAAAGGTACCCTGGACACCCTGTACCTCCCTCCCCCCTCCCCACCCCGCCCGTCCAGCCACCGGCCCCCGCTACCCCTAGCCACCCGCCCGCCGCCGCTTCCTGCCTGCCGGCCACTCCCGCCCACCCCACCACCGGCCCTCGCCCTACCCGGCCCTCCACCC
>NC_028452.1:48961390-48971537 GCF_000263155.2 Setaria italica | reverse complement strand
CACTCCTGGACTTGGATCGATGCCTTTTGTTGGCTGTGGCTGGTTGCTTCTGGAAATGCTGGTCGGGCCGCCGTGCGCGCCACCCCCGTACCCACGCCGCCGCTCGCCGAGCTGCCGCCCTACCCCTGCGCCGCCTCCGTACCCCACGCCGCCTTTCTCTCGTGTGCTGTGCGTGCCTGTGTGGGGAGGCAAAGAAGGAAAAAGGGTAGGGACAGGCAATGATTAGGGGTAGATTGGTCATTGTTCAATTGCTTTAATGCCCTTTAGTCACTAGAACCAAACAGGGAGACTAAACTTTAGTCGTGACGGACTAAAGTTTAGTTTAGTCCCTAAAGTAAGTCTTAAGAACACATCATTATACGGTAAACATATTCTGACAGAAGCTGAGTGTGGCATGCACAGCTCTGGTCCAGGCCAACAAGTTGTATTTAGGGACCGTGTGCCGGTGTCCAGACCGACGACACTTGTGGGCGAAGAGCGCAGCTGCCATCGCCGTCCACCATGAACTGAGTCATACCTGGAGCTCATTAAGGTCTCAAGTGGCCCAAGTACTTAAGGCTGCGGCACCTGCTCGCCCAATAATTTCTCCCGATGTCTGATTTGATTTGATCGTCCCCCGTATGGTCATGTACCACGTGCCTTGCCAACTTTCTCATGAAGTACTCTTTTAGCACGCCCCATTGTATGGTTGACCCCCCCAAACGAAAAAAAAAACAAAGCGGGTGGCCTCATCTGGCATTTTGGTGCTACACTGCTAGAGTGCTAGTGGTTGATGATACCACAGAGGTAAAACCTTCCTAATTTCCTTACCGTTTAATTAGATAAAATATTCCTCTAAAGTATGAATTTGCACTGGTTATCCATCGTGCAAAAAATAACTACTACCTATAAATCTCAGATTGGTTAGACGGCTACGGTTAATTTCACTTTTGCTTTTGTTATGTATGCTTTTTTTTGCATGTAAAACTCTTTGTAATCCTTTCTTGTTTTTGTATAATAATAATAATAATAATAATAATAATAATAATAATAATAATAATAATAATAATAATATACAGTAGGGGCTTGCTCCTCCTATTTCCTCTAAAAAAGATCCTCTTTTTGCAAAAAAGAAAACATCCTCCAATTTGATCACTCACCTAGTAGTTATAAATACTGGTTGGCAGACCAATTATTCAAGAACAAGGGAGTGAGAGCATTTTTTTCCTTTGTATGTATTATGTATATGTGGCTTTGTAGCCCAAGCTATTTTTTCTAATCACATGCATGTTACTTCTTTTATAGATATATGGTTTCGCAAGAAGTTATTTTCGTACATTATATATGATAATCACCCTCAACAAAATCCAGTGCTACTTGCGGCAGCATGTGTGGAGGACATTCTTCATCCATGGACCAATTTTTGATCCCATTTATTGGCATGGAAAAGACATCCAGTCCGGCCAGGTCCTATGCAAATTAATGGAAAAGGGCCTACAGTGCTCTGAGCATATGCATCCACGTCGGCACATTTAGCATACAAAGAACTTGATGATATATACGGACACCATATCCAGCAGGGACTGTGATGTGTATGCATGCTCCACACAAGAATCCCTGCATTATTCCAAACCAAGCTGACAAATTAAGGGGCTAACATAATCAATGCACATAAAATGCAGATATATATAGACATTACTTGTATATATACTCCCTCCGTCCCTTATTATTTGTCGCTCGGGAGGCGGGTTTGTGAGGGAAACACGGTTTTCTAGAGACAGGTAAAAAGGATACATGTTTATTATCTTTATAAATATGCTAGGGAGAGAGTGAAATGATGATCACAGCAGTGCTCAGCGCAGCATATATAATATCATTGCAGAGAGATGGAGCACTGAGCAAGAGGGAGACGAAAGGGTTCGAAACTGTCGTGTCGAGGTGACGCATCGTGGGCTGGTTTCGTACTTGTGGCAATGTCACCAGTCACCAGCGTGTGCCAGTGCCAGTGAAGGGCTGGCCGTGTCGCTCTCTGCTCCATGTGCCCTGTGTGTGCTGATGTGCCCCAGGAGAATCTCCGGCTAGCGTCTAGAGTGTAGCCCTGCCCAGCTAGCTGCTGCTATAGTGCGTGCTACTGTGCTGGATTTGATGAGGGAAAAGCAAATCGATCCAACACACTTTTTGTCCCCTTAATTTCTTTTTCTTTCTCGATCTCTTCAATGTTTAAGAGCACATATACTGTATATATTGATGTTAAAGCTTATTCAGCGTTCACTTTTAGTCTTAGCTTTCACTATTTATTTTTTGTTTAATTTGCTTCGTTTCAAAATTCTTTAAATACTGTTCAAATATATCATGTGATGTTTCCAGAGAGAAAAATGTACCTGAGATGATCAGTCAGTGTGTGGCCCATGTTATTCAGATGAGTGACCTGATCAGGTGCATAAGAGTGTGTCATCTTCAACAGCAGCTTATACACTGTTTCTGTCTTTAGTCAAGATGCTGTCCATCTTGTGTGGCCTCCACGGTTGATTGCAGCATTTTGATGTAATAAAACTTTTGCTGTGGATAATGTAATACTTACCCTCATCCCAGCAAAAGCAATATAATTCCTCGTGTGGATATTCTTAGCCTCAAGGTGTGTCTGTCGTCCACAGGGATCAGACTGTGAGAACGTCATCCACACATACATGATGACAATGCATAACTGTATGTTGATCTCAACAGTTTCTGATGATGCTTTGCTTTACTACCTTTCGGTTCGTGGACAGAATCCAAGGATTTGATGGATCATTCGATCAATGCATGATGAAAAAGGGTCAAATCATCGCGATCGATTCGCTTCATCCGAATATTTATCATTGGCAGTCAATTAACCGTTGACACGGCTACAGAACGCGATATCAAGTCAACCAAGCATATACGGCCGGCTTGTGCGCCACTAACTCGATCAGCTGCCGATTATAAATTTATAATGTGGTAGCTTCAATTCACCATGATCATGATATATTCATCGATTCATTGGCCGGCAGATCAAATTGAAGCGCTGAAATCAAGCATATATCCTGACAAAACAGCTTTTCCATCCTCAAAGTTTGGCAAGAAAGTCAAATTTGACAAGTACATGAAAACAGAAGCAATACATAGTACGTTTGACTTGCTGCTACTCCCTCCGTCCAAATTATAAGTGATTCCAACTTTCTTAGAGAGTCAAAACCATTTTATGCTTGACCAAAATTATAGAGAGGATCACAAAGGTTTATAGCACCGAATAGATATGCTATGAAAATTTATTTAATGAAGAAACTAATGGTACTTATTTGACATCATGAATGTTAGTACTTTATTGTTGGTCAAACTTGAGATGCTTTGACTCTTCAAGAAAAGTTGGAATGACTTATAATTTGGAATGGAGGGAGCACTATGTATCCTTAATTCTTGAAAGGAGGAGGCTTGCAGACATGAATGATAAATTGACATGGGAAATTAAGCTGGGGGTAATAGTAGCTAGTAAAAGTAAAACCCAGCTGAGAATCGAACATGCATAGCAGCTGGGGTACTGAATTGGGGTACATGAATTGGGCCGTGCATGCAACATATGATTAATCACATGATCGCTGCGGACAGCCGTACATTTATGGCTAGCAGTTATGCATCCTGACGCGCGATCAGACTGACACATTCATTATTCAGTCAATTTATGAGATTCAGTTAGCATGCATATGCAATTATTATGCCCTCCTCCATCAGCAGCTAGCTAGCAGCACATATAAGGCATATCTTAGCTTAATGCAACCTTCTAAATAATTAAGGGTCTATTTTCTTCCACTTGCTAAACTTTAGCAACTAAAAGGTGCTAAACTTTAGCAACTAAAGTTTAGCCAAACCTGTTTTCTTCCTTTTGCTAAAAGGCATTCAATGAGAAAAATAAAGACATGTTTGCCCCTAATGAATGATACCCTTATTTTCTCTCTCATCCCACTTTTCTCCCTCCTCCCTGGATCCCTCCCTCCTTCCTGGTTGAACTCCAGCTCCTTGGCGCCAGGTCCTTGGCGCCATTTCTCCCTGGCGCCATGCACCATTCCTTCCTGGCCCATTCCTTCCTGGTACTCATTGCGCCATTTCTACGTTGCGCCAAGCAATAAAATGGAATGCCAAGGTGCTGGCAGCCATTTTTTTTTATTGAAGCTAAAAATTGTTGTGCAGCTCAAAAATTACATTATTACAAAAAAAATAAAGGATCCTATGTCCTATTGAACAATCCATCGGCTATCCAATCTCGAAACTGGTTCATGCTTTGATCTTCATCTCCATGTTGGGTAGCACCTTCATTTGCTTCAGATGATGCTCCTTCCGAAGGTGTAGCATAGTTTTCCTCACGATCCGCACTCTCAAAATCAACATCACCAATAGCATTCTCTCTAATGAAATTATGAATTGCCATGCAAGCAATAATTATTTGACTTTGCTTTGCCATTGGATAAGCTGGTAAATCGCGCAAAATACGCCATTTGTTCTTCAAAACTCCAAATGACCTCTCGATGACATTTCTTAATGATGAATGTGCATAATTGAAATGCTCCTTTTTACCTCTTGGAATTTGTCCGGCTCGAAATTCTAGTAGATGATACTTCGTACCCTTGTACGGGGCAAGATACCCAGTACGATTTGCGTATCCAGAGTCGACAAGATAAAACTTCCCTGCACATCAAAAGTACTCGTGTTACATATATGCAGAAACATTCGTACTACGTGAAGAATTGTAGCATAGAAGAAGTAAGTACCTTCAGGGGGGTGTGGAAATTTATCGCCATACTTGTTCAATGCATCTTTGAAGACTCTCATGGAGGTGGTCCGGGTCCCGGCGACGGAGGAGGAGACGGAGACGGCGGGGATGGCGGAGAAGGTGACGGAGGAGGAGATGGAGACGGCGGAGACGGTGGCGGCGGCAACGGAGACGGTGGTGGCGGCAACGGTGGCGGTGGCGGACAGGAGGCTGCATTCTTCCCTCGGCCACTGCCGTTGGTACGATGCGTCGTGTGCCACCACCCTACTGCAATTTACACCGGTTGTTGTAGTAAGGTGTTCTGCTTCGAATGCGTCTGCGGCTGCCTACAACCCGCTCGCCAGAATCTACCTATGCCAGCGCTCTATGGAACTAGTTTAGCCGCCCTTCAAATTCACCAGCATTTCTTCGTGCCTGCCTTGCCATGGATGCTCATTAGAGGAGTCCGCTTGGGATTTAGGATCATCTACTACTACGCTAGAACCTATCAGCTGTTCGGCAACTATCAGATTCTGAAAGTGCGGATCGACAACTTCAAGGTTCAGGATATTGAGGGGTCGACCAGAATTCAGGAGGTGACGAGTCGGACAGTGCTGTTGCCACGGGCTAACATCTTAGCGCCTTAGCTGTGAGATGAGAGCAAATTCTTCTATTTCGCTTGTGTCGTGATGTTTGTTGAGCAGTTTGTGTTTCCTGTGTGTGAACTCTGATGCCTTTGTGCTGGAGGTGGTGTGTCGTTGCCCATGTCATGCGTGTACACCGTTGTTCACCTATTATGACTTGTGACAGTTTGCTGTGATGTTAAATTGATCTCGCTGTTGAAACATCATTATTGTTTTTTTCACCTGTGTGGATGTGGTAAACCGTGCATATCAAGCCAGTTATACTGTAATGGTTTAGCTGGGTTTTTACTGTTACAAGTTACTGAGAAAAATCAATGATGTGCGCTGATGTGCTTACTTGTATTGCACTGCAACGGGCATGGCCGCATGGGAAGCTTGCTTGAGTCCAAAATAAAACTTGAATCATGTTTGGATCCTATAAAACTTGAATCAACAAAGATCTAAGCAAATAAAGTGGAATGGAGTTTGCTAAACAGTAAAAATATCAACAAACGTTGGCTAAAAATTCTGAAATACCAAGGATCTAGGTTCAGTTTTTGTATTTATTCTGGCCTAAGTTGTATGAATGTCAAATGTTTTCTGAAGTGAAATACGTGTTTTCGATCCAATTATTGCTGCACTTGGAAGTCGTTATGTTTTCCTTTTGTTATGGTAAAAATCACAACAATAAAAAGTGTTTACCTTGCTGTTGCAGTGCAAAGGGACATACAGCTTGCAAGGCGTATCGGGGGAAGGTTTTGGTGAATGGTGATAGACTAATCATATGTTTTTGTGGACCCTACTGCCTGATGTAGGACATGAAATATGTGTGGTTGGCCTTAGTACCTTGGAGTGTAATGTAGATGTATCTTAAGTGCCTGTTTTCTTCCACCTTGCTAAACTTTAGATGCTAAAGTTTAGATGCTAAAGTTTAGCAACTTTGAGCTGCTAAACTGCAAAACACTCTTGCTAAAACTTGCTAAAGTTGAGTTGCTAAAGTTTAGAACTTTAGCAAGTTTTGGGTTGCTGGGCCTGTTTTCTTCCACTTGCTAAACTTTAGCAACTAAAAGGTGCTAAACTTTAGCAACTAAAGTTTAGCCAAACCTGTTTTCTTCCCTTTGCTAAAAGGCATTCAATGAGAAGAATAAAGACATGTTTGCCCCTAATGAATGATACCCTTATTTTCTCTCTCATCCCACTTTTCTCCCTCCTCCCTGGATCCCTCCCTCCTTCCTGGTTGAACTCCAGCTCCTTGGCGCCAGGTCCTTGGCGCCATTTCTCCCTGGCGCCATGCACCATTCCTTCCTGGCCCATTCCTTCCTGGTACTCATTGCGCCATTTCTACGTTGCGCCAAGCAATAAAATGGAATGCCACGGTGCTGGCAGCCATTTTTTTTTATTGAAGCCAAAAATTGTTGTGCAGCCCAAAAATTACATTATTACAAAAAAAAATAAAGGATCCTATGTCCTATTGAACAATCCATCGGCTATCCAATCCCGAAACTGGTTCATGCTTTGATCTTCATCTCCATGTTGGGTAGCACCTTCATTTGCTTCAGATGATGCTCCTTCCGAAGGTGTAGCATAGTTTTCCTCACGATCCGCACTCTCAAAATCAACATCACCAATAGCACTCTCTCTAATGAAATTATGAATTGCCATGCAAGCAATAATTATTTGACTTTGCTTTGCCATTGGATAAGCTGGTAAATCGCGCAAAATACGCCATTTGTTCTTCAAAACTCCAAATGACCTCTCGATGACATTTCTTAATGATGAATGTGCATAATTGAAATGCTCCTTTTTACCTCTTGGAATTTGTCCGGCTCGAAATTCTGGTAGATGATACTTCGTACCCTTGTACGGGGCAAGATACCCAGTACGATTTGCGTATCCAGAGTCGACAAGATAAAACTTCCCTGCACATCAAAAGTACTCGTGTTACATATATGCAGAAACATTCGTACTACGTGAAGAATTGTAGCATAGAAGAAGTAAGTACCTTCAGGGGGGTGTGGAAATTTATCGCCATACTTGTTCAATGCATCTTTGAAGACTCTCATGTCATGAACCGATCCAGGTCATCCCGCAACGACGAAAGTAAATGTCATGTCGAAGTCACATATGGCTAACACATTCTGGCTAGTGTACCCATGTCGTCCCGTATGTTGGACATCCTTATCTGCTGGCACAACAACAGGCACGTGTGTCCCATCTATAGCTCCAATGCAATTGTCAAAGTATGGAGAGAACCGTGGTGATCTCAACTTCGGATGCACAGTACTAAATGTTGTGTCAACTGGTCTAATGATATCCCCTGCTAGCTTGCAAATACTGTGCAATACTTTATCGAACTTCCTACTACATGTGCAAGTTGACCTAACAAAACGGTCTTCGGCTTGCCTCATGCTTTGGGGGGCACCACACATCCATAGGAATAAAGCTAAAGACTCTACTGATGTCATTCTCCTTGTAGACTTTAATCCATAAGACTGTACAAGGAGATTATGAAGCCTATCAAATACATCCCTATTCATCCTGAACATGTTGTAACAAGATGATCTATTTCCTAAAGTTTTGATAACCCATTCATATCCTGATTCTGTAGGAACCCTATATTGTGATCTGTTCAAGTGCGTGTGATAATAGTACATACCGAGGAAAGCACCAACGACAACAAGTTCTCTTCTTATCCTTTTCCTCTTCAGAAACCAGTCATCAACATAATCAAATAAGTCAACCTGTACAGAGAATCAAATAGTCCACACATCAGCCATGAAATAGTTCTCAACAAGGCAGGAAATCACATCTCACATGACAATCAAATAGTCCACACAACATCTAAATTTTCCACACATGACAGAAACATAGTTCACACAAATTTATTAAAAGTTCTAACATGACTAGCAACACAACATGACAGCTACTTGTTGTTGCCTACAATTCATGACCGGCCAAAGGTCTTCCCACACTTAGTTTGCAACCATTTCAACCTTGCTTCCTTTGTCTTCAATGTGCCAAAAGCTACTCTGTTAAGTCTAATGGTAAACAACTCCATAGCAACAAAGTACTCTTCTGACTCTTCTGATGCTCCACACTCCTGTGCCAAAAGAAGGCTTGCTTTGAACTCATCTTCTTCTTTGTCCTGAGAATGCATTCTAAATTCCAACTCCAGCTCGTTGTGCTTCAGTTGTTGTTGCAGTTCCATTTCCCTCTGCTTCAACTGCAACTCCATCTTTACCCTCATGGTATTGTTATCTTCAGAGTTGCTAGCTTGCATAGTGTCTATGAGGCCCTTGAACATGCGGAAAAAAGGATTTTTACTCTCTTTGGAGGGCTTGTTGCTGTATCATTTGTACTGGTACTCCTTTTTTGACTGCCATTACTCAAAGGGCTCTCTTCAGGGTACTCCTCATCCACCTACAAGTCATCTTCTTTAGGGAACTCCTCCTTATCTTCATCCACATCTCCTGGTATGGTCGATGTTGATCCATCAACAACATTTTTGTGGTACATCTCATACAGCAGCTCAAGATAGTGAGGTAGGTACTTGCTAAATTTACGGCATTCTGGGGACTGCAATCCAATGACACAGGAATTCAGAAACTATATGTACTCTAGGCACAAAACAAAAAGAAAACAGCACAAACAAAAAAACAATCTACCTTGCTATTTTCTTTCCACCAGTCTTTATCAGCTGAAATTGCTCCATTATTTTTCCTACCTAAATCTGATTGTTTCATCGCCAAAGAGTAAAATTCATATAATTTCTTGCATTGATCCCACCTATTTCTGAATTGCTTGGGTTCATGCCTGAGGTTAGTCCTCTCCGTGAATTTGGCAGCTATTTCCTTGAAACCTCTAGAATTGACCACCCCACCTGTTGCATTGCCTATACGGATTTGTTCCACAGCTAATTCACAAAAAATTCCTATGTTTACTTCGCTCCAGTTTGCTTTGTCAAAATTGTTCTACCAGAAAATGGAAAACATAAATAGACAAACAAAACAGAGAGATGCACACTACACAGTGAGGACAGGACGCTTACATAACGATCGTCCCCAGTTTCCTCATCCAATTCTTCAACATCCTCTGTGTTCATGGATGAATAAAAGGCGGCAGGGGCTGGGCCTCGTCTCAACCTCCCCCGAAGATGTTGCCGGATAGGAGGACTTGCATCTGAAATGTAAGATGAGCAACAATCAGAACCAGCAAGCTTGCAAATCATCAACAACAACCACCAATTCAGTAGCTTGTACCTGAAGGCGGCGAAAGTGAAGCAGTACCTCGCCTTCCCCGGCCACGGCGGCCACCACGTGCGGTGGCACCCCTTCCCCGGCCGATTGGCACACCACCATCGGTCTGACAAGGAGGTTGAAACGAGCCGAGACGACCACCATCGCCGTGTCCTCTTCCAGACTCTAGAATGTCGGTGTACTCATCAAGGTAGGGGAATGCCTCATCCTGGGAGTTCAGGTCAAGATCCTGCATGTTAACCCTCCCAACCGAGAGAGATGGAGCCGCCCGAGCGCGCGACGGGCCTTGGGACTGGAACTCCAACTCGTCTGGATCGGGTATGGCAGCAGGATTAGGGAACGAAGGGGCCGCCGAGGATGAAGCACCCTGCGATAACCAATCACGGTATCCGGCCATTGCTCGGAGCGGTTGCGGTGGGGATGGGGTAAGGGGAGTTGGCGGCGGCGATAGGGATTTACCAAGGGGATGTTGGCGGCTGCGGTGGGGATGGGGATGGAGCAGGGGGATGTTGGCGGCTGCGGTGGGA
>NC_028452.1:48952372-48961008 GCF_000263155.2 Setaria italica | reverse complement strand
ACAGAGAGATAGATGCTAATCCATGTAAGTTCCCTGATCTGTCGAGGAACAGTAGACTGATGAGCACCCAGCAGAAAGGTATGTAGGCATCTGTCGGGCATGTGCTCGTGGACAAGAAGCTTGTCCTATAGAAGGGACACACACAAGAGCCTCACTCGGTTCGTGAGCTCCAGCTTGGCAGCCAGACCAAGGTAGTTATTAAGCTCTAGGAATCCCTGTGAGGAGTTCAGTGAAAGTTTCTTCACAAGCATCTTTTCCCCATCTTGTAATGCACCCTGCACAACACAAAATACGTATTCTTACATGTTGGCGACAATACACTGCAATTCACGGTACTAGTTATGTCTATATGAGTGTGCCTAGTATCATAGAGTGGTTGTCATCGGTGTGTTCATACGGATAGGTGAAAAGGTACCTCGAACATTTCTCCAAAACCTCCCTCTCCAAGGTAGTTTTCTTGAGAGAAATTAGGGGTTCCATATCTTAACACCGCTAGAAGAAGGGGCTCCGTCCAGGAGGGGGCGGCGGCGGCAGGGCTGGACTCCAGGAGCCGGCGGCGGCGGGGCTACACTCCAGGAGCTGGCGGCGGTCGATGCTGTGGGCGGCGGCGGTGGATGCGTCGCGGCTAGGGCGGCGGCGGGGCTGGACCCCAGGAGCCGGCGGCGGTCGATGCGTGGCGGCGGCGGCGGATGCGTGGCGGCGGCGGGGGTGGATGCGTCGCGGCGGAGGCGGTTGGTGCGCGGCAGGGACGGGGAGTGGATGCGAAGAGCAGAGGAGAGGAGGGCGTGCGCTGGCGAGTGCGGGAGGGGTATGCGGGTGGGGTGCGTGCGGGAGTGCGGGAGTGCCAGACAATAATGAGGGGTATAAGGTGTCCAGCCCACTTTTTAGCAAGTTTTAGCAACCCAAAACTTGCTAAAGTTCTAAACTTTAGCAACTCAACTTTAGCAAGTTTTAGCAAGAGTGTTTTGCAGTTTAGCAGCTCAAAGTTGCTAAACTTTAGCATCTAAAGTTTAGCAAGGTGGAAGAAAACATGCACTAAGATGATTTTTTTGGCCATATATGTCTCTTTGTAATAGTATATTGTTATTAGTTACAAAGTCATAATAATAGGAACTTACATTCAAATATATATGAATCTAGTGGTACCATTTGTGGATCACTAAATTCATGCATAGTTATTAGGCCAAACAACATTGAAAGTTTGGATTTCAATATGCATGTCCCAATAACCGGCCGATATTTATTTGTTGTTCTATCCTTTCTTGATCTTTTCTTTTTTTTAATATAATCGGCAACTCTTCCGTCCGGTTTGTTTAAAAAAAATTCAATACCCATGCAAGTCTTACATTTATGTAATGTACTAAGCTGGGAGGGTTATGTACATATGCTCTCGGCTTAAATCTATTGCAAATGTGGGCACAAATGACTACAAAAGCCACTATGCTATAGTGGTAGCTAGTTGCAGGTGCATGTATAATAAATAGTCCTGATCTTATCATATTATGCTAGGGAAATCCATGCAGCAGTTGCATACAAATGAAATGAGTTAGGGTGAGTTCCCACAGTGCAAGAACTGAGCCTTGCTCATCATTTGGTGTTCCCTTTTGGTGGCTTTGCTAGTGTTGAAAATGAAAAGAACAGGTATAATACTGGCCACTACCAAATACTGGCCACTACCATGAGCCCGCCAAATTATAGAGGCAATATGATGTTCACCTTTTTCTAGGAAACATGAGGTATTGATCAATGATTTTAACTTAAGCATGCAGGAGAACTCTCAACTTGAGTATTTTTTCAACCTTTTTTAATTTTTGAACTTGAAAACCAGACTATGAGCTTCAAAAATGAATCCCCTGTGATGGGTTTAGTGTTAGTGTGGTCAGGAGAGGATGGGGTTGTGGTGGGAGTGGTGGTGGGGGATAGAAATGTGGCCCCCGGAGCTGGTAATTAATAAGGTGTGTAGCTCATGATTAGGGATTCAGGATCTACTCCCTCCGTCCCGCAAAAAGTGTCCCTTTAGTTCTGTCCTAAGTTAAACCATCTTATGTTTGACCAAGTTTATATAAAAATGTATCGGTGCTTTTGATGTCTATCAAGTTTTATTAGAATCGTTATGAAATATATTTTCATATCATACCTATTTATTATTATAAATATTGATACTCTTTATTGTAAACTTGGTCAAATTTAAAATAGTTTGTCTTGGGACAAATTTAAAGGGATACTCTTTGTGAGATAGAGGGAGTTGATAAAAAGGAGGACAGCAGTGGGCGTGGACCACATTAGACCCTGCCCGAGGAGTTCGACAAAATCTCCATCTAACATGGAGATGAGAGCCGGGCATCCAGAGAAAATGTGTGGGACCCATGTGACAGACAGATCATTTACGCTCTCTCTCACGCACACCCTCTCTATCTCTCTCTCTCCAACCGCACCAAGCGGCGTGCTCGTAGAGAGCCGAGACCCAGCAGTACTAGTGTGGGGCGAGCACGAAAACCCTGACTGCGAGCAGCCCTATCGCGCCCTTCCGCCGCGAAATCCACATCACCGCCATCTAATAAACTCGGCAGCGGCCGCGCCGCTTTCGCTCACGCGCCCAACAGGCCGCCTCATCCTGCCACCGCTACGCTCACTGGAGCTAGCAGCCAAGCTCACTGAAAACCATCTCAACGAGCACGTTCGACTTGCTGGTGAGCCCAGCGGCGGAGGAGCATGATGGCAGGGTGTGGCGGTGGCCATACCTTAACCATTTTTGCTGCGATCGAGTATCAGGTCTTGTCATTTTTCCTATGCTGTGCACCAGCCATCGTGGTTCAGAACTTGGACTTAGCTTGGAACACGGAAGGTGCAGGGGGTGCGTGGGGTCAGGAGTCATGGCATCGAGCGAGTTCGTGAGAGGTGAGACAAGTAGCGTTGGTCGGAGGACGCATCCGCCGAGCAACGCATGTGCCCCGCAGGGTGCACGGTCGCCCGGCGATTGGATTTAAATCGTACAATATTCATATATAATTTTGCCATACCTTAATTCTATTTCGTCCTCCGCCACTGGGTGAGCCCACTCATTTAGGGGAACACGCTAGTAACTGATCGATTATTACTCATTAGCATGGATCTTTTCATCGATTCTCTCTCCTTCACCTCAGCAAAAATCCGAGTCAGCTGACGATATTGTCCCTGTTGGGGGTGACCTTATTAGGAGCCTATGTTCTAAGTGCTGATAAACAAAATTTCAATGAAATTAACATTAGTTTTTTTGTATGTTGAGTGTAACGAAACATGTGTATCCATATTGTAATTTCTCTATTTAACAAATGTTTATATTTATATACGTGGATTTTCCGTGTGTGAAATAAGCACACAGATTATAGAACTTTGTCCTTGTCGTAGTTGAGATGATGTTCAAGGGAAGTAGGGACAATATATCTTTCTTTCACACTGATCTCTTGTGAGCTTGGGAACTGAATGACGCAAAAAGCTGAAGAGATCAAAGTTAATTCATAAGTAACCGATCAAGTAATCAACTGGCATGTAATAGATGCACCAATTTGAGTGACCTTGTAGCCTCTCGTGGCGTCAAGATCACTTAACTGCATTGCAAATAGACATGACCTTATTAGTGAGCATGCAGACAAGGAAGTCCCATTGGTGTGAAACTAACCACTTCTATCTGTTTGTACGATGAGAGCAATTAATGTTAGCCTTAGCTTGCACGATTAAATTTAGAGAGACGGCTCATGTAAAAGTAATTTAGAGTAGTGGACTTCAATTCATTTACCAACTTTTTTAGCTAACTAACAACCTGCGTGTGCGTGTCTGCAATATGTTACAAAGTTACCAACGCAATCGTGTAGGATATATGACTAGTTTGCGGTGAATATCGATGCCGTCTTGGAGCAGAAGAACAGATCGATGATCTAACAACAAGTGCACCACTCATCACATTAAAGTACATGATAATTTCTAACATCAAAGGAATGTAGCACACTACAGTTGTAGAAAAATTTTGTCAAGAAAATGGCAGCTGTAGGATATATAGGCTAGGTATCAATCTAGCAGCTTAATGCTTCTGATTTGTCAAATCCAATGTCTGGACTGGACAGGAGCCGTGGTCCATAGGTCTTGCACATGACAAGAGGTTCGATAGGGTTGCATGAACGTCTTGTGAAGATCACTTGCCATATTTGGGGACGGGAGGCATCAAAGTCTTCCTTGGGTGTTCCTTCTTGCCAACAAACTTTCCTATTCCAGCTCCAGAGGACAAGAGATTCATTACGACTGTGACATTGCATCTGCGTAACTCTCAGGGAGTCTTGATCAAGATTGTCATCCACAACATCGCGCTTAAACCGCAACCACACAAGTCTTGCATTGACAAAGGCAAGACAGAGGTGCACCCATTCTCTTTGTACTATATACCGAAGCATTTATTTTCGCCGGCTCAACCTCCCCCCACATAGGTTCAGCAATAACAAGTTATTTTTACTAGCTAGTCTGTGAAACAATTATCAGCTACATTCGATTTCCCTACCAACAGCTATATATGGCACTGATACATTTTTTAAATTATAATAACATTTTTGTGGCAGTTATAGAATAATTCATCAACAAAATAATTGCCTATAAATTCGCCGATAATCGTACTGACAAGATGATGCATGGCACAACATGAAAAAAGAACTCTGAGAAGGTACTTATATATACTACAACCGTTGTCACTATGAATATAGCTGGCAGGAAATATTTAAAATAATATAGTAGTTCAACGTTCTTATTAACTTATTTCTCTTACATAATATAATTATTAATTAAAGGAAAAAGTTCAATTTACTGTCCTTAAAGTATGGACTAGGTACTAAACCGCACATAATTAAAATCGGTTATGCTGACTTGGCCGGTTTTCCTCCTAGGTTTGCTGACGAGGGATGACATGTCGGTTTTTGCCCACGCACTATCATGTAACTGGGGATGTACCGAAGGTGCTTATTCTTGCCTTTGTCCAGTCAATTTGGTCCACCATGTATCTGGGAACTTGCGGAGGGTGCCTTTTCTTGTCTTTGCCTAAATTTTGTAGCATCCCTAGCATCAGGTTGTAGCGTTCTGGTGTGTCTACAAAGACACAGCATGCGGCGGCAGGGCACGGCCGGGTGCCGCACAGGGCACAGCTTGGTGTCGCTCAGGGACACGGATGCCGGGAGCTCATCGCAGCAGGGCCAGGTGCCGCTCAGTGGGCGGGAGCTGCTGGGAACAAGGCATGCCGCCACCGCCGGTGAATCTTGACCGAGCGACGGCGAGGGTATACGAACGAACTGTTGGAATTATATCCCAATTCAGATTTGAAGGGAAGGGGCATTCTAGACCTGAACTTTATTATGCCACGTGGGGCAGCTGACATGTCATGCCCACTCAGCAAAATTCGGAGGAAAACTGGCCAAGTCAGCAAAACCGATGTTAATTATGCGTTAAAGGTGTGTTTTGATCCGGTTTTGTTTAATTATACGTTAAATGTGTTTTAATTATACGTTAGGGGTCATTTGGACATAGCTGGGTAGTAAATTGGATTTTTTTCCTTAATTAAAAATGAATTGCTGCTGTGCATATTATTCATCAACTTGCAGTACCGGATCCATGAAGTTATGGCATCGATCAAGTGCAGCAGGGGAGCGAGGGCCCACCTGGGAGAGGCAGAAAGGGACTTCAATCTACACCATGTGGTGGTGCCTGCAGTCGTCAACGTACCACCGGCATGGGCAGTGATCCAATGGATGGATACGGATCATGTGCACATCTTAGCCTACCCTAGCTGATCGACCATCAGTTGGGCACAGACACTACACAAAAAGCCATGTAGAGAGGCCAAGAAAAGAGGAGCACAAAAGATAATATAGCTAGGAATCATAAATGTTTGCCACGTTTGTGGAATGTTGTACGCACACGGGATATACTATTTATGTGGAATGGTAACTTAAGAGATCCCATGAATTACACGGGAAATGGTAGCGCAGAGCGTACCTGAGGTGTAATATAAATCCATTCGTCTCTCGAAACGTATCATAATTAGACAAGCAACTAAAGGGGATACAAATAATTAATTCTTTCATGCAGTTCCAAGTCTTATAAAACAGAAAAGTTGCTTGCCTCCATAATTAATTTAAGACCAGCAGCAGTTAGTTATATAGCCAAACAAGCTAATGTCACGTTACATTGATAGGTCACCCACTTGTCCTCCCCTTTTACCCCAAACAGTCTTATCTGTCCTTACATTTGACACGTATGTATCCAACCCTTCAGCCATTCAGTACCATATGTACCCGGTCTACTATTTCCCATTCTATTTTGTTAATTTTTATTTTTATAAAACATCCCAAAAAGCTATCACTGGCAACATAATAAGAGTGGGACAAAAACCAATAGGCATAAAAAGCTATCTTACATTTTTTTTATTATGCATGATTCCTTGATCTAACTAATACATAAGCAATAAGCATAAAAAGCTATCTTACATTTTTTTTTTATCATGCATGATTCCTTGATCTAACTAATACATAAGCAATAAGCATAAAAAGCTATCTTACATATTTTTTTATTATGCATGATTCCTTGATCTAACTAATACATAAGCAAGAGAAATAAATATTATGCAAGGCTGCCGAGAATTCAGCATATGACTGGTTGATTTTGTTTCTTTTTAATATAAGTTTCATTGTAAATCAAACTATATGTGAGGTCCTATTTTTTATATCTATCTTTATTTGTTAATGCAGCCTGCGAGAAACCGGTACTGCAGACTGTAGCAGTGAAAATTTAGCGAATGCATGCATGAACAATTTAGTGACTGCATGCGTGCAGATCTTTTTGCAGATGGACAATTTATGAGCGCGTGCAGGATACTGATGATGTATACATGTTTGTAGGATAGGCATTGCATGATAGGAGGGTATCTCCCACCCACTCATTGTGGCAATCATGACATTTCTCAGCTCAGCTCATCCCCTCTCCTCCCTCCTCTCTCTCTCTCTCTACTCCTGCATATTGCTGCTTCCACACACATGAGCCACCACAACAAATAAAACCACTGCTGCCTACTCTATTGCCCCCACACGCCCTCTCTTTCTCTCCTCTCTCTTGAGTCTTTCTCTCCTCTCTCTTTCTCAACGCGAAAAGAAAAGAGGAAAGCAGCGGGATAGCTCAATCTCTCCTTCCTCACCCTCTCTCACCCTCTCTCTCTCTCTCTCTCTAAGCACACATACATACTCGAGATATATATATCGGTAGGATGTGCAAACCTAGCCTGCTGCCTCTTCCTAGCTGAAAACTTTACCTGTTCGTCTTCCTCCTCCTCTTCTTCCTCGTTGCTGCTTGCTGGGAGAGTACTGTTCTTCACAAGGCGAAGCGAGGCGGCGGCGGCGGCGGCGGCAACCGATCAGAAGGAATGTCGGCCCATATCGCGCCGGCGGATCATGTGTGCTATGTGCACTGCAACTTCTGCAACACAGTTCTCGCGGTAAGATCTATGTATACATGCTGCCTGCATATGATCTCTCTCATAGTTAACTCTTTCCCTCTTTAGCTCTCTCTTTCCCTTTCTCTGTCTATGTAAATCTGCTTTCAAGACAGAGATTAATTGGTGAAGTGACTGCACTGGGAGAGTACCACACAATTAATTATTGACTGGTTCTTCTTGATTTGCGACACTTTTTGGTTTGATTTTCCGTGATTCTTTTTGGTCAATTGGTTGGAGAAGAGTCTCAACAAGAACAAAAGGAGAGAGAATCATACCTCAGATGGCTCGATCTCCTGCTGCATGCCGCATGCCTGCTTCTTCAATTCCTTCAAATTTCGTTCCTAATTTTCTCTTTGAAACTCCCAATTTTGTGGTTTCTTTGTTTGACGCCAGGTGAACGCATACGCATCGATTAAAATCCTCCAAAAGTTTTCTAGATTTATTTTGGGTGCTCTGTACATGATATTTTGTGGGATACAGCAAAAATTATGCATTTCCCATGTGTTGCACCCTCTTGAATGTTGATATTAATAGCCTGAAACTAGTGGAGAACAGTGTTCCACTATACAGAAATCAAAGGCAACTGTAGTACTGTATATACATGCATGTACAAGATTGAATTTTACTTGCATATGCAAAATCTTCCAAAAATAATTATACACTGCTACTTGTGCATAACTGCACACATCATGTAGCTAGACAGAGGTTATAAATAAGAATCAAACTGTTTAGTTTCTTGTTGGTTAATTCATTCCTTTCTTTTCAAGTTCTTAAATTTTAATGAAATTTTTTCAAATTTATTTCTGATATCCCTTTTGTTACGTATACAATTCCTTTGTCTAGTTGTACACGTATACAATTTGAATTGCCCACAATTAGTAACATGGAATGATAAAAATCATTAGTATTATGTAGCTACTTCTGAAGTTAATCAAGTATCCCTGCAACTCCAGCGATGCTTTTGATTTATTTCCTGCACAAACTTAAACGGAGAAATAATACTTGAATCGACCTAACCTTGCTGCCAATTCATCTTCCATGCATATATCTGTTGAATCAGCTAGCCAATTTTCAAGAACTATGATTAAGGTGCTGTACATGCATATATGCCGTCTCTCTACCCCCTCTACTCCCT
>NC_028452.1:48901971-48952272 GCF_000263155.2 Setaria italica | reverse complement strand
CACGTTCCTCTCCTCAGCCCCCGCCGCCGCCCGCCATCCTGCTCCGGCGCAGTGGAGCGCCGCTTGCCCATCTGCATCGCCTTCATCTTCATCCTCTCCTCTTTGATCCATAGCCAGTCCACCTTTTTTTTCCCTCCCCCCCCCCCCCCCCCCCCCCCCCCGCAGCTCTCCTTTTGCAGTGAAACTAATATCCCTTTTGGTTGATTATTTTTTCTTGATCTCTAGTTTATCAAAGTTTAGGTAGACACAAAGCAAGACTACACTGTGCCCTATACATGATATTTGAGCGAAATAAGAAAGATAGCCTCAGAGTTTTGATTATTAAGCATACAATGAGGAATTGTGCATATAGTACTACCACTGTACAAATTAAAAGAACGAAAGGAAATTAAATAGAGTAATATAGAGAGGATTTTTTTTCTAGATCATGCTGCTTCACGCGTCCATGTATATAAATGTATCTTGAGGTGCAATTATACTGGTACCTATGGATCAATGTTACTCCACTTGATTTGTTGCTAATAATGTATTGCCATTTGTATCGACCTAGCTAACTTTCCACAGAGGCCAAGGTTTGAGTTGATCAAATAATCATTTATACCTTCAGTAACCTATTTGTGCTTAAGATCATGCATGCATCAAGTTACGAATGTTGATAATATGCCATGAACGTACCATATATATAACTCATTTTTTGCCTTCATGATTCATCGATTTATGCTGAATTGGCATGAACAAAGTAATATGGTGACACTTCAGCAGTATGTGCAGTGGTTCCCTGAACAATCAGAGCTTAGTCTATAATCAGATATGATCGCTAGCTAGTTTGTACATGAGGTACTAGGAATACACCTTTGCATGCTTCATTAGCTTCATAATAATGTGCAGTGAAGTAGTCGGGGGTTTCAAAAAAAAAAGAAATACGTACACCAAGTTTAATTTGGCAATATCTCTTGGGAGCAATGAGAGATGATGGGTGCCCGGTAATCGTCAGAGCTAGCCCTTGAGGATGCCTAATATGTCTAGCTTGGGTTTAAATTGGACTTGCCATGTTGTCACTAATTAATAAGATGAACTGAATTCAACTAAAAGCTAATTAATGTTCAGCTTATAAACTGAATTCAACCGAAGCTAAGTGTGCTAGGGCGTGGCTTGCTGGAAGATCGATTTATCTTCAGAAAATTCTGCGAAAAGATATCCTAATCAAACGTTAACTAGTAAGCTAACTATTCCCCGGAAAATAAAACAGCTGTCAGCTAATTAGCTATCGTACTGAAATTATTACAAGTTTATATTAATATAAAGTTGCTTTTGACAAGATAAAAGTAAATAAATTTCTAAACCAGATCAAGCAGCACCTTGTACTGTATGTGTAGCTGATCCAACTAGCAACTGCATGTGAGTTTGCGTGAAGTGGTTTTGCATGAAGTGTCACTATCTTTGCTTCTTTCCTCTATTGCCTTCACTATTTTGTTATTATTTCTGTGGCCAATGAGCATGCTTAATGTGTTTCCTTGCATTATTCAGTGCTATCTAGTACATCATATCACTCACCCTCTCACTCTCTTAGCTTGTGTCTCTGATCAGGCACACACACAGCAGCATGGCAGCAATCCATCCATCTTGGCCTTTTGTGTGTGTACATGTGCATGGGCTAACAAAACTACATACACAATCATTGGTACGGGTCGTCCATGGCCATTTGTTTATTCATTCTTTTGGGAGTGAGTGCCCAGAAAGATGGTGAGTAGATAATATCAAACTGAGCCATGATTTCAACCTGGACTACAAGATTGTGTTTGAGATACTACCAAGAGAGAAAAGCATTGCAAACAAGAGAACAAAAGTGATCAGCATGCTGGGTGTTAGAAAAGTGAGAACCCATCAGCAGGCAGCAGCAATAGCAACAAGCTCTGATAAAAGTCATGTATTGGACCAGCAGCATGCAGCTTGATGATGCTGCAGCTGGTTAAAGTGACAACAACAAAAGTAGGGCTAGAAAAGCTAGCTGGTGTGAATCTCACTTCAGTCCTTTTCGATCTACCTTGATATTTGATTTTTCTCATCTGTTTCCCTTTGGTGGTCATGCACACGCTCTTTCTTCTCTGGATGCTGGGACTTGCATTGTTACTGTTCAATAGAATACTCTCTCTCTCTCTCTCTCTCTCTCTCTCTCTCTCTCTCTCTCTCTCTCTCTCTCTCATGCTGATATATGTACCGTGATTGCAGGTGAGTGTCCCGGGGAATAGCATGCTCAACATCGTGACAGTCCGGTGTGGACACTGCACAAATCTATTGTCAGTGAACCTGAGAGCACTGATGCACTCACTCCCAGAACAAGACCATCAGCTCCAGGTAATACATTTGCACGAATTTGTCAGGACAGTTTGGACACCCACACACATACATATACTGAAAACATTACTGCATAATTGTATTTATTTTCCTGCATTTACACCCAGTGGCATTGGGTGAAAACTTTGCGGTGAAGTACAGCAACAGTTGCCATGTCTCTGTACAGAACAGTGCCTGAAAGATCAGCTTGATATAGAGGGATCCTATGCGTGTGGGACGGTTATACACTGGCGATTGAGAGAAACAGGGATTAACCCTGCATTAATCCATGTTGCCGTCCGCGCTCGCAGCGTGGCAATACTGGCCAAACAAAACTCTCTAATTGGCCTGCCATAGCTGTTGGCTGCTAGCAGAACGAAACGCTACGCATGCACAGGTCACTTCGATGTCTTTTCTGAACAGAGAGCTACACGTACGTACAAATGAAAATGTACGAACACTGCTACGTTTAGTACATTTTGTCTAGCTTAGAGAAGAGAATTTTACAGCTAGCATCAGGCTCTTTCCAATTTTACGGTAAGTTATTGGCCTCATTATTGTGGCAGCATAAGAACCTAATTAGCTAGAATTTCTTAAACTTTGCCCCAAGTACTATTTATACTATTTTGAGATTAACTTGTGTTAAATTCAGTTGTTCGATTCCCAAGAGAACATTAAGCATGGCATCAACGGCAATCATTTGGAGTTCGGTTCTTCATCCTCAAAGTTCCGTCTGCCTATGATGTACTCGCCACAAAACGAACACCACCTGCTGCAGGAACAGACGCTAAATGCTCGTCGTAAGTTGCATTTCTTGATTTGGACTGAGCATGTAAAACGTTAGCAAGTACTTATAAATATATATGGACATACTTGTTAGTTTACAGCTGCATGCAATCATGATGGGTCAATCATTTTTGATTTTTTTTTTTCAAATCGTTTCTTGAAACAACAGCTCCAGAGAAGAGGCAACGGGTTCCATCGGCGTACAACAGATTCATCAAGTGAGTTGAACTTCAGTTTCATTCAATTCATCGATCTTGCAAGTTATATAAATAAGAAACTTGCATTATTGTATATTTTTAAATTTGTCTATGGAGAGACGACCACATACTATACATAGCTTTAAGTTCGATTGTATTAAGCATTGTACGCATTAATAATCACGCAGGGAAGAGATCCGTAGGATTAAAGCGAACAACCCCGACATTAGCCACAGGGAAGCCTTCAGCACAGCAGCCAAGAACGTAAGTGCATTTTGTGTAATGTATCCATTCGTAAATACTCCTCTCATGTCATTCTAGCTCTAAAATTTCCTTTTCTAAGCATATCTCACACTAGTCACAGAAGAACTTGTTATTATGTTAAGTATTGTAATGGAATCTAGGCTTACGCAAGTTTGGAACGTCCTGTCCTATGCCATGCATGGTTCTGACTTTTTGAGAAAAAATTTTACTTGTCTCACCTTATATGTCCGCATAAACCCTCTTTAGTTGAGCACCTCAATTTCATCCTTTCTTTTTTATATAAGCATGCATTTTTACGTGTGTACCATCGGTCAAGTACTGAATTTACAAGTGTCACTTGAGAAAATTCAATAAAAGTATTAAAGTAAATTAACTAATATTAATTCTTTTACATGTTTTTGCAGTGGGCACATTATCCAAATATCCATTTTGGGCTCAGCTCCGGCCGAGAGGGTGGCAAGAAGCTTGTAGATGAGGCTGTCTCAGTCACTCCGCCGCCTAAGAAGATCCAAGGTCTCTACTGATAGATGTGTGTGCTCATCAACTGGAAGCAAGAATCAACACCACAGATTAAAATATATTGTGAGTAAAGAATTAAGAGGAGAAGGGGAAATTAAGTTACTGCTTATTAAAGGGTGAAAAACTTGTGAAGAGGTGTAAGTATATAGTAGCGACGAGTGATAAATGGTGGGAAGTGAAACATACAATCACATGAATTGCTATTAGGCACTCGGTTGAACTGAGACGACTTAATAAATCATTTGACCATATTATTATTTTGTGCGATCTTCGTTTCAAACTCTCTCTTTCTCTCTCTTGATATAGAGAGATTCTCATAAAAAATGAACTGATTGTTCAATGTAGCCCATATTTTAGGTTTTAGGCTCATGTTTATGGAACTATGTACTGAAAATTCAGTCATTTTCTGTGTATTGACAGCACTCACACATTATTAAGTACTATATGCAGGCAAAAATTCTATAGTAGTTTACTATTTTTTTCCTAGCACTTAGTGCTATTTGTCGCCTTCTTTTTCAAGCACATAAGTGCTGTGTCAGATTTTTTATAGAACAAAAGCCAATATGCATGAAAAAGTTTTACATGATACTTCTAAAAAAGGTTTTAAACAATACACGCGCGCGCGCACCAATTTGTGGCTGGTTGATTAGAAGGGACTAGACACGCACTAGCAAGCTATCACGTCTAGCTGCATTCCTTTCTTCTGCCAGCTGATGGTTAATAAACATGGCAGGAATGCTGTTCATGTACGTCCATCAGCTAGCTGTTGTGTTAGCCAATACTGAAATCAAAATTGTGTTTATTTGTTCATCAAAGACCAAGACATTTTTTTTTTGGCAAAAAGAATGAGAGAAGGTACTATACATATACCAAACCTTTCGCATACGAGGAGATCTGGTGATTTTGGTAGGCTTAAAAATTATGTACGCTCTCGCATATGGCTGTCCATCGATGACCAAGATACGTCGTTAACTAGGATGAAGAAGCAAGCAGTAATCCTCCTACGGCCTATCATTTCATCTGCTACAAATTTTAGTGGATGACTGGACCACGTACAGATACCACGCGTGCCTTCGTGCGTCCATCTGACGTGTGGGCTAGCTGCTAGCTTCTGAAGTCTGAATGGGCAGAGCGCACCATCCTGAAGCAGCTAGTGTGCGTGGCAAGTTGGTCCCAGCTAGACCTACTGCAGCGCAGTGTTCAAATTATTCCCGGAGTGATTAAGAGATTCAATCCCACATTTTCAGTGCATGTGGATTATCGATCAGTAAAGCATGCATGCATCCTGCTTTTTTGTTCATACAGAAATAGAAAGAGGAGGTGACACCAGTAGTAGTAAGTGTCCAAGTGGCGATCGATCAAAATGTTCAGTATCCAGCTAGTCACTATCTCACTGACTCCATTATATTGCCAAGGTTGCTCTCGGTTCTCCATGCAAGAACCAGACTGTCAGAAGTGTAGTACCTGCAATAACAAATAAGGGCAGGCTTTGGTTCATCAGGTATTCAGGTTCAGTGCTGCTCCTGATAAGGTTAATTCCGGCCAGGGCCGGGCAGCACATGGCATTAACGCCGGGGCATCTCCGGCCAGCCGGACGGCCGGCCGGGGCCCCTGCAGGAAAACTTCGTGGGCTTCCGCGCGCGGCCCCCGGGCGGCGATCGACGACACATGCTGGCGGCCGGAATTCTGAAGAAGATGCCATGTCTCAGAGGCTGCGAGCAGGTCTCGAATTAAAATGCCCGGGCTGTTGCAGAACGCAGACTTGCATGCAGCAGCTGCAGGAGATAGGTAGCCAGCGCAGTGAATTTGCACCGGTATAGTTGTCGAATTCGGAGCATGCAGGAGAGATGGGTCGTCGGTAACTCGGTACTAGTGATATCACGTGCATGCATTCAAGAACGTTGCAATGCATGGACTTGGTTTGTACGGCATGTTACTAATAGGATTTTACTACCATGTACTCACTCATCCATCCCAAGCTACAAGTTGTTTCAATTTTTATCCAAAGTGAAACGGATTTAACTTTAATTATAAGAGATCAGGAGGCTCTAATCGATGGCATGCCGCGCATGGAGATGATGACTGCCTTCAGGGTCATCTCTATTGCAGCAATGGGGTTATTACTAATGATGAACAGTATTTTCCATTGTATTAGCAAGATTTTATAGGGGTCGGCTGACCCCGATGAAACCACCTAGCTCCGCCTCTAACTGCCTTGCGTTTCACATGAAATGGATGCAAGGTTTATGGATTGGTGTTTAATTTTTTTTTATTTGCAGACTTGATCGTGAGTATAGCTTTTGTGCTATTACTCATAATAATTAAGGTCTGGTTCCTCTTCATAGAAGAGGGTGAAGCCAGATGCTTTTTTCATTATCTAAAAAATATAACTTTGATTAAACTTTTAGAAAAATAGAGTAACATCCATAATATCAAACAAATGCATAATCAAAAAAGGCGTACTAGTTTGATGTTGTGTATTTTCCTATAAATTTGATGGAGACTAAAAAAATCTAACCTTGAACAAAGGTACGATTTATAATTTGAAACGAGAAGAATACTACTATGTAATGTATTAAGAGAGTAGCTAGCTACACCCGTAGACTCCGACAATTCATAGCTGCCGACTGACGCAGGGGGAGAAGGCTGGCCCAGACCCTCTAGCATGCACCAACAATACGGTTGTTATACATAGTACCGATGTACAGCATATGCATTCATCATGCACTGTATACGACATCACCCAGGCATTGGTTCAGTTGTTAGTTGTTATAGCAGGGGTAAAACTAGTTTTCATCTCTATTTTTAGAATTTCTTTCTTTTAGATACGATGGCGGCCGGCCGGCTTCCAAGAACTAAAACTAACAATACGGCCTGCCGCGCTGCAGAGTGTTGGAAAGCTTTACGTCGAATCCGAAGAATGATGAGCGACGTGACGCTTCATGCGATCGAGACGCGATCGATCGATCGATGGACATGCATGATGGCCGGAGGTGACGGCCACGGACGTAGTACGTGCATGCAGGCCGGTGGCCGGACGCATGCTGCTGCAGCAGCCACGTCTGTCGCGCGTGGTGAAGGCCGGCGGCACGCATGATGAGATGACGCGGCCGGCCGGCGCTCAGACCACGGCAGAGCGTCTTGTCAGCGTGTGCGCGGCGGCTCTGGGCTCTGCTGGCTGCACTGACATGAAAATCAGATCAGTGCAAAATGGCCTCTCCTGTACGTGTAATTGTTCATCATAAAAAAAGAGGTTTGAATGTAATAAAAAAAAAGGTGCGGCCCGAACAACCCTAGGGCCCAAGTTCACGGAACCACACACAACGGGGCCTAACGACAAGGCGCGCGCACTCCTTTTTCTCCACCAGGAGGGGCCGGCCGACCTGCCTCAGAAACGGGCCAGCTTGCTATTTTAGCCCATCATCGGCCCAAAATTGGCTTCAGGAAACGTACTACTACTCATCAACTGCACCTTGATACAGAGCATCATCAAGCCCAACACGACAAAGTGACCCGATCCTTTTTTTTTAGAGGGAAGTGGCCCGATCCTACTTTGTATCCATCTTCGTCAGGTTGTATCAATACTATCAATATCAACTGACGTTTTCAGACAGGGCGGATCCAGCGCCTGCTGCCGCTCGAATAATGGAACCCCTTAAGCTCCTTCATAATTTTAGAAAGGAGGAAGAACAGAAGGGAGGGAATGAAGATGAAGAAGAGGAAACCCCTACTAAGCTCACGGGCCGCATTCGCCACTGGTTTCAGACAGCCAAATTGAGCTCTAACAAAGATTAACCTTTTGCATTTGGCCATTTTTTACCCAACCGATCGAATTGGTGGTTGTTGGCGATCGATTTAAGTCGCTTCCATATATAAAACATCTCTAGCCGTGGTAGGTTTGTGCAATAACCAAACGTACGCCTCTTTGAGTTGACCACAAATTTCGTATTTTCCAAAGGATCAGATCCGCACACGTTTAATTCCTGCGTGTATATACTTGGCATTCAAATTCACAGGTTCGTTCTTGCGCAGCCGCACGTCCAGAGGCTAGGTCAACGCATGCCATGGGGCCAGTGCAAGTGTGGGACGTCGCAGTCGATGATGCATGCATGGCGGGTACTAATTCTTGGAAGATCTTATTTTTAACGCAACCGGTTGAATTTTGGATCGACAAGCATGAATTGAATCAGGGTGAATTTGGATCGGCAATCTTTGTTTCAAACCTGTATACTGCTGCCTGCGCCAAAAATCCACAATGATCTCTCCAGTTCCCAACAATTTTAACCCACAACACATGTGCAGTTGGCAATCTGCCATGGATGAATGCATTCATGACTGACTTTGTATGTAGCATATATCCGTAACCTCAACCAGGATGAACTGAATGTCTGAATCAAATCAAATGAATCAAAGTACCAGAAATTTCCTCTGGATGTCTGAATCAAAGAAACAGAAATTTCCTCATCGTGTTGTCTCTCATCCTGTCTATCCTTTTTACAGTTTTGTTTTTGTTTGTGCTCATGGATCGTGTGTAATATATATTGTACATATGTACACACTAAACGTCAGAAATTTTTTCCAATAATCGTTCAGCCCTGAAATCAGAAAGACGAGCACGCAGCAAGCACAGATCAAGATGAAGCAGAAATTCTGTGTCCTCCTCCTCCTTTCTCTAAGCATGCACGGTTTCTTTCTCCTCCCATTGAACAAAAATTTGGAAAAAAGAAAACACGAGCAATAAATCTGGTAATAACAGCGGTCGTTGTTGCTGCAATAATCTGCAGCAGTCGATTAATCGCAGGAGTTCATCTTTTTCCTATGGGGAAATTTGGTCGGGTTGGTGATGGTGACGGATCGAATGCAAGAAACCGGACGATAGATAGGCTGCAGGGAGAGACGGCGGCGGCGGCGATCACCTCCTTTCCTCGCGCTGCGACGGGCTCCGCCAGAAGCCGGCGCCCTGGAAGCTGGCCCAGACCTCCTCCTCGGCGTCGGCGAGGTCGTCGTGCTTGGGCAGCCCCGCCGGCGGCCAGTAGCAGAAGTCCATGGCGTCCCCGTTCCTGTCCTTGGCCGCCGCGGCGATCGCCTTGGGGGCGGCGTCCGAGGCGACGAGCTCCTCCAGCTCCTTCTTCTTGGCCTGCGCGGCGCGGGCCGCGCGGCGGCGCCGCCTCCGGGCGCGGAGGGCGCGGCGGCAGAGCGCGGCGGGCACGCGCACCGCGGCGAGGACGACGAGCTCGACGACGGCGCAGGGGAAGCAGCAGCACACGGCGGCGCACTCGGCCGCCGTCCCACCCGCAACCTCCCCGCACCGGGGCTGCTCCCGCGCGCGCCGCCGCTCCCGCTCCCGACGCGCCTCCACGGGCGGGGACCGACGCAGCCGCCGCTCCTCCTCCCGCGCCGCGGCGGGCGACGACGACGGCACCCCCGCCGACGCCGCCGACGCCGACGCGCACCGCCGGTGCAGGCGCCGCTGCTGCTGCTGGCCGTCGTGCGCCCTGGGCTCCGACATCGTCTGCGGCGATCGCGCTCTGCTGCCCGTCTCCATCGTCGTCGTCGTCGTGGTCACCGCCGCCGCCGCCGCCGACGCCGCCGTCAGAGACCGCGGCGCGGCGCCATCGCTGGCCTCTAGATTCGTGCGGGGGAGGGGGAACGGACGGCCGCCGGGGAGGGGAGTCGCATCCACGCAGGGCGGCGAGAGACGGCGGAGAGGCGGTTGCGGCATGCGCGTGGCGGTCGGGGCATATATAAGCGGGTTCCGGGTCCTGTTTTGGTGGGGCCCACAAGATCCATCCGGGTTTCGCGGCTGGGAACCCGTTAGGCCGAAGGGGCGCCCGTCTCTAGTGGGGAGGGGGAGCTGACATGTGGGGCCACCCCTTCTTTTTAGTTCCTGCCTTGACAACACTAGGCACCTGATGTTAAAATTAGCTCCTGTGTCATTTTCTTTGCATGAAAAGCTTAGCATCAATCTCCATTACTTCTTCCTAACCCTAGTTACATAGAGGTTAGCAGAGCACCGTGTTTCGATCGACGGCGACTTCTTCATCAGGTATGTCACGTGCTATGTGTAGGCTCTGTTTGGATACAAAGGATTGTGATGCAGGAGAAAGTAGTCGATAGAGCAACCTCTCATCTCCGAATAGTATTTTGTACATCTTGTTTATAAATTCTCCAGTCCCGAAATAACAATTTACATGTCTTGTTTATAAGTTCTCCGGTCCCTCTCCTTTGTTCCATGAATTTTGGATTTGCTCTTCTTCTACCTGATATATGAATGGATTTACAAATTTGATCGGATTTTATGGATTTGTTTGAAGCATGTAAAAAAGATGCTGGCTGGGGAGGGATTTGTTGACCTGCGCGCACGTTGCGATCATGGAGGTAAATAATTCGGGGGATCGATCGGACGTGGCGGCCACATACGTGATGGATTGACGTTGATCGATGCGCTATGTCTGGCCCGCAGAAGGACGACGGCGTCGGCGGCGCGCGCGGGCGGCCGGCGATGGTGGATGCCGGCGGGGCGCGGGAGATGGACTCGCCGCGGTTCCGCGCGATCCTGCGCGCCACGAGCGGTCGCCGGAAGCGCGCGCCCGACGTGAAGAGCTTCTCGCACGAGCTCAGCGCCGGCGCCGGCGTCCCGGCGATGCGCAAGATGGTGCGCGGCGGCGGGCTCGGCGGCGGCGGCGGCACTGGCACCGCCCCCGAGGAGTTCATCGGCGCCATCCGCACCAAGTTCATCCGCCTCAAGCAGGAGGTGGACAGCGAGCTGGGCGTCTTCGCCGGGGACCTCGTCGGCGTGCTGGAGCGCGGCGACCTGCCGGAGGACCGCCGCCTCGCGCTCGAGGACCTCCTCGTGGCGGCGCAGCGGTGCGCCGAGATGAGCCCCGAGGAGTTCTGGACCCGCTGCGAGGGCATCGTGCAGGGCCTCGACGACCGCCGCCAGGAGCTCCCCGCCGGGTTCCCCAAGCAGGACCACACGCGGATCCTCTTCATCCTCACGCGCTGCACCCGGCTGCTGCAGTTCCGGAAGGAGGCCGCCGCCGCCGGCTGCCGCTACGCCGGCGACGATGGCAGCTGCAGGCAGCACGTGCTCGGCCTGCATCAGCTCAGCGACCTGGGGCTCTTCCCGTCCCGCGCCGATGGCGGGGACCTCGGCCGGAACAGCACGTCCAGCCTCACCGAGCTCAAGGAGCGGCTCATCCGGAGGCGGATGCTCGAGCACAAGAACCTCACCGTCGACTTCTCCCCGGCGAGGATCTTCTCGTCCGGGGACGGAGCCGCCGGCGCTGCTGAGCAATCCCCCTCCGGAAAGATGGCGTCGTGGAAGAAGCTCCCTTCCCCCGCCGAGAAGAACAGGAGTGCCGGCGCAGGCGGCGGCGACGACGCCGCTCCTTCCGCCGACGAGAAGAAGAAGCCGGTCATCACCCGGCCGCAGGGCAAGCCGAGCGTGGACGAGATCGTGGAGCGCGTGGACGCGGCGAGCATCCACCCCGACGGGCTGTCGTGCCTGGCCGGCGGCGGTGGTGCGGCGGCGGTGAGCCTGGAGGTCCCGTCCCAGTTCCCGGCGGCGCAGCAGATCATCGTCGACGGCAAGCCGCGGATGATCTGCCGCATCTGCGACTTCGAGATCCCCATGGCGTGCGCCGAGGGCCACCTCGTGGTGTGCACGCTCGCCGACCGCTGCGACGCCAAGGGCCACACCGCCGACCAGCGCCTGCTAAGGATCGCCGACGTGCTCGGCCGCGTGCTCGCCTGCTTCACCGGCGGCGGCGGTCGAGCGAGCACGTCGTCGTCCGAGTCCTCCAACCCCGACCACGACGCGCTGTCCCACCTGCTGGCCGTGCCGTCCGCCGAGCTCTTCTCGGAGGGCGCGTTGTCGCCGGCGCCGGCGCCGACGCCGGGGAGCCTGCCGCACTCGCCGCTGCTGACGCCACGCACGAGCCACGCCGAGTCGCAGCTGGCCCGGCACTTCCACGCCGGCGTCGGCGAGAACTTCCAGCAGATCGAGAGCCTCCTCGCCATTGCCCGCAGCATCGAGTGCATCAAGAGCTCCGACTACAACTCCCTCGAGGACCTCAGCTCCTTCCTCGAGGACCTCAACGCCGTCATCGACACCCGCAAGGTGGACGCCCTCGTCGTCGAGACGTTCGGCCGGAGGATCGCCAAGCTCTTGCAGTAACAACCTAGCTTTCCTCCATTGGAGTACCATCATTCCATGAATTCAGAAGGAAAATCGAGATCCTCCCATGAATGTTTTGCAGGGAGAAGTTCATGCAGCTGTGCGGGCAGATCGACGACATGAACGCCGGCGAGCAGCTGCACGCGATCGACGAGGAGGGGCCGACGGAGAACAGCAGCGTGAGCTCGAGGACGAGCCAGGCGCTGAACGGGAACGCCGCCGCCACCAAGTTCAAGGACCGGACGTCGATCGAGGACTTCGAGATCATCAAGCCCATCAGCCGCGGCGCCTTCGGCCGCGTCTTCCTGGCCAGGAAGCGCGTCACCGGCGACCTCTTTGCCATCAAGGTGCTCAAGAAGGCGGACATGATCCGGAAGAACGCCGTGGAGAGCATCCTTGCCGAGCGCGACATCCTCATCTCCGCGAGGAACCCCTTCGTCGTCAGGTTCTTCTACTCCTTCACCTGCAGGGAGAACCTGTACCTCGTCATGGAGTACCTCAATGGCGGGGACCTCTACTCCCTCCTCAGGAACCTCGGATGCCTCGACGAGGACATGGCCAGGACGTACATCGCCGAGCTTGTATGAGTTTGTTTGATGCCACCACCAATGGCATTTAACTTTTTTACCCTGTTGTTGATCCTGATGTCGTTTTGCTGCAATGTCTGAAAATTTACATCGATGATCGATGGCTTCGTTTCTGAAACAACACTGAATGTCCGAATAGGTTCTTGCATTGGAGTACCTGCATTCCATGAATGTGATCCACCGTGACCTGAAGCCTGACAACCTGTTGATCGGTCGTGATGGCCACATAAAGGTAATTGCTTTCTGAGGGTGTTCTCTCATTATCAGCCAACGAATGAATAATGTGCAGATTCAAACTGTTGGTTTGGATGATATGCAGCTGACCGATTTCGGGCTATCAAAAGTTGGCCTGATCAACAGCACGGACGACCTGTCAGGACCAGACGTGAGCAGCGTCCTCGTCGGCGACCATCAGCCGGCGGACGCGGAGCAGCGCGCGCAGCAGAGGCAGCAGCGGCAGAGGCAGACGGCCGTGGGCACGCCGGACTACCTGGCGCCGGAGATCCTGCTGGGCATGGCCCACGGTTCGTCATCGTCTGCTGAATCTTCTGCTCGTAGCTTCAGTGCTTCTGCTTCATAGAGGGAAATGTGAAGTAAAATTCAGTGACATGGTCTGTTTGTTCTTTTTTCTCCCCAAATGCAGGTCCGACTGCAGATTGGTGGTCAGTTGGTATCATCCTCTTTGAGCTGCTTGTTGGGATTCCGCCTTTCAATGCCGAGCACCCTCAGGTAGTATGCATCATCTGTCGGAAATTTCCTGTTTCTGTTACACTCACTGTGGAGTGAATTTGAATTTGGAAGTCTGTTTATGACTGTGTGAGTAGAGTAGTTTCAGAAATACACGTATAATTTTCCCAAGATTTTTTCAAATACTGATATGATGTATTGGCACCAAATCTTCGTTTCCTCCCTAAATTTATTTGTAGTATACTACTCCTAAGTACCAGTTGTTTGTTGGGTCCACAATTTGTGGAGTTAATAATAAACTAATAGATTTAGTTCACATAGATGGTGGATCTAAAGTTGATAAGTTTCTGAAAAGAAAAAAGAGGAAGGGTTGTTTTTGTTTGGCAAACACAGATCATCAGGTTTTTCTTGAATTACATGAACAGACAATGCTTCTCTTATGTTTTTTCTGTCAACAATTATGTTGATTAACCAATAACAATATCGGTTGGCTGCAGATAATATTCGACAACATAATGAATCGAGAAATACCTTGGCCTCATGTACCGGAGGAACTGAGTTTTGAAGCGTATGATTTGATTGACAAGTAAGCCTAAAACAACATACAAGGTTTTACAAATTAATAATCATATGCGCATATTAGGTCTTCAGGCTGCAAATGTCATTTTGACTCATTCTCACCATATTAGGTTGCTTATGGAAAATCCAGTACAAAGATTAGGCGCCACCGGTGCTGGAGAGGTACACCCTTTTCTTGTTCTTCTTACTGTAACTTTTGCAAATGACAAGTCTTGTGCATATGGTACTAACTGAAATATGCTATTAGAGCAGGTAAAGGCTCATCCGTTCTTCAAAGATATCAACTGGGACATGCTTGCCAGGCAAAAGGTTACTCCTATGCTAAACGACAGTCACTACTTGCATGAAGATTCAGAAAGCTCAAGAAACTGCCTCCATCAGTCCCTTAATTTCTTACCTTCATCTTCTTTATAGGTTGCATTCATCCCTTCTACAGATGATGAGTACGACACGAGCTACTTCGCCTGCCGCCACGCCTGGGGCACCGCCGACGAGCATGTCAATGCTCCCTGTAATGAGTATGACGACAGGAGCGATACCAGCAGCATGAGCTGCTGCAGCAGCCCACACAGCTGTGACTACGAGGAAGATGTATGTGTGCCGGATCATAAGATGATCCCTCCTTTAATCAGTTTTCCCCTTTTCGATTGAGATGTCCAGGCCATTTTGTAGCTCTCAGCCTCATGAATTTACTTTGATTTCCTCGTGGAACATTCTCAGGGTGATGAATGTGGCAGTATGGAAGAATTTGGCGCGCCATTGTCGGTGAAGTATTCTTTCAGCAATTTCTCATTCAAGGTAACCAATTATCTGAAAATTTTCTTGTTGTTAATGTGTTCTTCAGCTTTATCTGGATTTTATAACCAACATTACATGATCTTTTCTTGATGACTGAATTTTCTTCCTTGTGTGACCTTGTTGCTAATGAGTTCTTCAGCTTTATCTGAATTTTACAACCAACATTACATGATCTTTTTCTTGATGACTGAATTTTCTTTTCCTTCCTTTTTGTGACCTGCAGAACATCTCACAGTTAGCGTCAATGAACTACGATCTGATAACAAAGCACAATGAGGACCCTTTACAGTCTTCGAAATCATGAGAGCACGGATTCACTAGAGCAGCATATCCCCCAGAAGCCACAAGGTAGGCAATGTCCCATTGCTGAATGATGTCAGAAACTGAACATTGAGTAGAACTAACACTAGACATGCTCTCTTCAGTTCTGTTAGTCAGGTACTGTACCTCTTCGCTAAGGTTCTGATCGATGATGTTGTGTAGCAATGAACCTGCACATTTCATCTGGAACTTGCTCAGCCCAGTTAGTGAGCAGACTAGCATACATTTACATGGTGAAATGCATGCTTTGTTTCAAGAAAGAAAATACAAATGCATGCTGAATGACCAAGAAGAAGTAGTGGTGAGATGAAGCACAGTGCTAGTCACTGAGGCCAAGAAGATAGGACGGTATCATTCACTGTTCCAATCTCTGGCAAATGGTTGTAGATTGATATCCTTTTATTTGTAGAGAGATACCACACTAGATAGAACTTGTGATAGTCAGTGTTGAAGTGAAAAGTTCATGTACAAAAGTAACCTGACATGTGATAGCAATTGAGAGGTTCTATCAGGTTGCAGCTTCAGTTCTCCTTTTTCAGAAATCAGAAGCCAGCCAGCTCAACCCAAACTTTTATCGCAAGAAGAATCTATCAGGAGACCTGAGACCCCAAGAATCCAGTCTCCCCTGCTTTTGGCACTTGTGCTCTGTCAATCTGTCTCTCTCGCAGTTCCCACACGTACGTGCCAAACAAAATGCGTATCAACTCTGAACACCAGAGAAACCACACCATTCGACCATCCTAATTAACTCTGCGTCGAGTTAGTTAAACTATTCAAATTTTGATCGAATATCAATCAAATCAGTAGATTTGCCGCCTCCAATTTTCTGAATATATTGCAGTAGAAATTAGCAGTCAAAATTGTGGATTAGAAATGAAAGGAAAACAAGCACGAAAAATGTAACACCCTAAATTTCCAATTTTGCAATTGAATAAAATTTATTAGAATTTTCCAGAATTTATTTGAGCTTGTTTAAGGACTTAAGGATTTTCAAAGGTTTATTTGATTTCCTAGGCATTTAAATGCTTTTATGAAATTTAATTAATGAATCATAGGTTTGCATTGATGCATTCGTGCCGGTGCATTAATTTTGGTTGCTGAGTTCAAATTTCAGATTTGAATTATTGCTTGAATCTCTTTTGAAAATGGGCAAAATTCCTCTTTTTCATCTTTTGTTCTTCTTCCAGCTCGAGCTCGGGCTTCTTCTTCTAGTCCGGCCAGCCTTCCTTTTCCAGCCTGCCGGCAGTAGCCAGCCCAGCATAGCAGCAGGTCGGCAGCCCAGTGCAGCTCGGCCCAGCTGCTGCTCCGCGCGTGACGTTGATGGCGCCCCCCTGAGTATGCCACCGCCGAGCCGCTGACGGATGGACCCCGCTTGTCATCACCATCCTCCCCTCGTGCTGCGTCCGACTCGGACCCGAGTCCTTGCCACAACCCAGTCAGCCTCCGATTCGTGGCACGCAAGTCGAGGTCCGTCGCCCCCTTTTAAACCCCGAGCCAACCCTTCGCGGTCACCTTTTGCTAAAAACCCTAGCGCACGCCAAGCCCTGTAGCGCTGCCGCTAGCTAAACCTAGCCGCTCGCCTCTCCGCCGTCGATCTACGCCTCCGCCACCTTCCCGTCGCCATGAGCCCCACACGGAGCTTTGCATCGTGGTAAGGAAGCCCCAGGTACTACTCCTGCTCGTTTATGTGGCCTCCCTTGGCGGTTGTAGCTCGCCAGAGCCGCCTCTTCGCCGGCTTCCGTTGCCGACCGCCGCCGCAACCTCAGCCACTCCTGGGTTCACCTAGCTTGCTTCATGTCACTTCCAGCTCGCTCCCAAGCCGACTCTCGAAGTTTTTGGTGGCCGGAAGCTCAAGTTCGAGCAACCTCCGGCGAACTCCGCCGCTGAGCGCCGCCGCTCGCAGGCGTCCACCAGCCGTCCGGTCTAGTCGGGACGGCTCAGATCGGGTCTAACTAGAGTCAACCGGTCAAGCGTACTGGTCAACCATCGGTGCTTTTGATTAAGAGCCCCTATAGTTTCTTATTTTTGCACCCAAGGTCCTGCCACCAGTCAATTGTCTATGAAGTCGTCGTCACTTTTGGAGTTCCGCTGCTATAATAAAGACTTGTTTTGCTATTCGATTTAAAAACTTTCGATCATGTAATAAATTTAATATTCTCTTTACGCTTTGGCACTGTTTATGGTTTATACTAAAGTCGTTGCATGTGTGAAACTTGATCCTGACGCAGATAACTGATTTTACCTTTAAAACTGGGTCTCGTGACAGCAAATCAACATGATCGTAGAAGAGTGCCGAGTGAGTGCTCGGGTTTTGGACACAACTGAATCTTTCGATGGTCCCTCAATCTGATTTGAATTGTGCTATGACCACCCCAAACCGAGCCCTAATTCAAAAACACAACTGAGATAGCGATTGCATGGAACTTCTGACTTGCAAGGAAACAGAAAGGCTTTTGATGGAACTACCTTTCCTGTAGAGGTTGCAGGGCAGAATTGCCTATTGCGTTGACTCTGGAGCAATAGAAACATAGACGAAGATCTCCGAAAAGAAGAGACATTTTGCTACACTGGATCCGGGACTGATCCCAGAATTCATTAGGACCTTAGTCTTCTTTCTTTCTTCTTTTCTTTTCTTCTCTACACTCCTTTTTCATTTTTTTTCACATGTGTACGACATTTTCGCATGATGATCAATGTAAATTAGGTAAAACGGTAGAAGTCCGCCCTCCTGACTTTCTAAAAAAGAGAGAGAAAAGAGTTCTCGGGTGTTCAGAAGAGCCAGCGTGCACGCAGCCGACGCAAGATCACACTTGCATCACCTCGGGGCTTGCGTCGAAAGTAAATTCATTGTCTCTTGTGCGTGGCGCCACATTGGGCTTTGTGACGTGGAGCCTACTAGGTTACATCCATCTCTCAAGGGACACGCATACTAAAACTGTCGTGTGCCACCTTATTCATCTTTTTTCTTGATTCACATATGTACCACATTTTGCATGATTAATAAAAGTTAAGTAGAATTTCCTCTAAAAAAAGAGAATAAAAAAAATAGTGCTCGAGTGGAGCCACCGAAGGATACGCATCAATCTCTCCAAGGATACGCATGTTAAAGTTAATATGTCGTGTATGTCTTGATATGTATTTGTGTTGTATGTTGGACGGTGTGCGGTGGCGGTTCGTATAGCCTTACAGGCTTACACACTACATGTGTGTCTATACGTAGTTGAGGATCCCCAGAAGCAACTGCATTCCAGATGGCAGGCACATTGCGATATCGGTATGACCGGTTTATTACATCCCCCACTGGAGGAAAGCTTGCTGACAACGGAAAATCTCTGAGCATGGCATGACGACATGTCACATGTCTCTTAATTTGCTCTAGGCGTCCAGGCTACCACCAGCCAGGCGAGACGCGACGGCGGCTCACGCTTGCCGGCATGCGTCGGGCTCCGGCAACCGGACGGTGCGCCGCCGCATCGCGTGGGTAGGAGCCGGCAGCGCGAGGAGGGCGTCGCCGGTGCGCGGCGGCGGGCCGCGGCTGAGGCTGAGAAGCTCTTCGTCCACGCTGCCGCCGGCCGCGGCCACGGCGCCGCCGCTGATCGTCGTCGACGACGACGACCAGACCCGCCGCCGGTACTCCTCGTTGTTCGACGACGGCTCCACCACGTCGTCCGCGAACCGCACCTTCTTCATGGCCTTCTTCGTTCCGCGGGGGCGGCGCCGGCGCCGGTCCTTGTCTGCTCCTCCCTCGCCGACGATCTTGTCCTTCATGTTGGCCACCAGCCGGCGGTGGAGGTGGTAGGAGATGAGGATGATGCTCGTCGACACCGCGGCCACCGCTGCCAACCCCAGGCAGCTCCCCGCGCCGCTGCCGCTCCGCCCCATCGCCGTCAAGCCGCCGCCTTTCTGCTCTTCCACCACGCCACCACCAAAGCTTCAACGAAAGCTACTGCTACTCCGACCTGTTGGTTAGTTTATATAGGTCGGCCATGGAGGAAAGCATTCGAGAGGAGGGGTTTGAGACAGTCGATAAGGGCTGTGACGGAGGGAAGGCTGTTTTTAGAAGAAACAAAACACATGGGGAAAGCTGTGTGAACCTGGTCCACGAGCCAAAAGCAGGGCTTACAAATTGCGGAACACGTGTCTCTTTAACCTCGTGACTTTGTGTCTAACTCGCGTGCTCCTTATTTACACACGGCAAGTCTAGAAAAGTAATTCAGTCTGATGTGTTGATGAATATCGCAACGTATTTGAAGCTTATCTACAATGTTTGTTTCGACTCTCTTTTATTGTATATGGTAACATGTGAGAATATAAAAAAGCCATGCATCATTTTCTGGAAAAGTGTGACATAAAGATTGACAAAGTAGCTTTCAAAGGTATTGTCATGTAAATATGCTCCTAGTTGAATTATAAAAAGGATTAGTTATTTCTTTGGATAAAATGTGAATTTATGTAAAAAACACATGACTTACATATAAAATATGATTTTGGATAAAATATGAATTTGTCCTCTTTTACGTATAAAACCACATGTGCAAAAGAACATGCATGACGATTTACATATAAAGCCATCATTTACTGAAAAAAGGTATCACAAAAAGATTAATAAAGTACCTTTGAAACTTGAGGCATATACATTGTTGTGTAAATAAGCTCTATATGAGATCTAAAAAGAACTAGCAGGACTTATTTTATGGAAAACCTAGAATAACGTGGATATACTGACTCATTTAATAACTCGTGGTTTCTGTATATATTTGCGATAATTTTCTGCCGAACTATCTATTGATCCAATTTTAGTTATGTTTTGAGCAATGCACATGAACCATTTCTGAACTTCCAAACTTACTATCCTCGAAAGAAAAAGAAAATGTTCAGGCGAAGAAAGGTGGCACACAAACTTCTAGTCCACGGTTTCGGTCCACATGGACCAAGCCCACCAGTTCTCTGAAATCATTAGCAGTTTAGCACACGTATTCTCTTGAGGTGTGAGACAAAATGTGAAGCCCTTGGATAGCGTTGACCATGTTATTCCCGTGCAACAACTGACCATGTCGTTTTATTATGCTGGGCATCTTTTATTTGCTTGCGGACATCGTGCTCAATTACCTGTGTACTAATAATGCTGTTTATCGGTCGTTGCAAAAAAAAAAAAAAAAAAAAAAAAACTGGCTACGTTGCACTCTAATTAGCTGTTCACGATAATGTATCAATGAGTATCCTAAACACCAACAAATGCATCTCAAGTAAACAATGAAGGTGCTCTTAATTTTTTTTGTACAAATTTGTTTACGTGAGGATAATGAGGCGTGGCACATTCAAAACTCAAGACACGCACACGCATTCAAAACGTGGCTACAAGTGGACTTGCGACAAGTGAGACGGGCTCATCATTCATATCTGTTCTTACGAGTAATCTAGAAAATAAAAAGGATATTGAAAGGAAATGAAGACCAAGGGGGAAGAAATGGTGTAGTCAATATTCTTGCCTTTATTTTTATGCACGATTGATTGAAGTTTTCTCGAGAGGGTGCATTAATGACGTATATACGCGTTTGATTAAAGTCATTCTTTTAAAAATTTGCCGCACAACACTTACGCCAATCTCGGTAGAAGTTTCATGGGTATTAAATTTTATACCACATCAGTAATTTTGTTGACTTGGCAAGGTCTTTATGAGGAGAGAAAAGGAGAGTTTCATCATATGTGAGAGGAGTTTCATCCCCATGACACTCAACAGGCACAGTTACCTAGTTCCTAAACTTGGTAACAATGCAATAAAACTATGCATTGAGACTAGCCTTACCAATCTCAGTGCTTAGTTTTATCACACCATTACCAAGACTGCCATGTCCGTTTTTCAATGAAATGAAATTGTCACTCTCAGTATAAAATTTCATTGCACAATTTCATAAACAGACTGCAGCATTTAATTCTTCAATAATGTTATGATCAAATGTGTCATGGGTTGAAATGAAAATGATCTCAATGGGTGTTTCATCCAGTTTCATGATCTTGGTAACTGTGCCGGAGGAGTGCCATGACCATAAAACTCTATTATTCTCTCTCCTCATAAAAATACTGCCAAGTTAGCAAATATGCTGTGTCCAGCAATTTATTACCATGAAACCCCCTCATGCCATCTCTATTGAGACTGACCTTACACCACCCAACATGCACGTACACACGTGCGTGTGTTTGGAATGTATTGGAAGAACGTAGACCCTTATTAATTTATCAAAAAAAAACATATGCATGCATATGTATTTTTAGTCATTGAACAGCAACACTGACCTTAAGATTAATTCGAGCCAGTATATAAAACGAATCAAAGTGACGGTATGGTGCCCCATTACAAAATTCATAAGCGTCTTTCAAAAAAATATATTCATAAGCAAGGCCTGTAATAAGAAGATGAACAAAACAATCAAGTCGTTGCTATATTACCAAGGACACCACCAAGTCCCAAGAACTATCTGCGGTTACTTTTCTTAAAATGGAAATTTACGTCTTGTTGTTTATTAAGTGCTCAGTCCTTGCTCCATGCTATGAAACTCTCGATCACGATCAGCAATGTTTGTGTCATCTTTTCCTATTCAGACTAGGTTCGTGCCTGTACGTTGCTACGGACAATACAAATTATAGATAAATGACATTCTAATCTTATTGGCAAGCAATCGAATTAGTAGGCAATGTAAACATATATGCATTACATCTATATTTATGTCCATGCGCTTGCCACGAGAGAGAGAAAAGATTTCAATGTAATACTACGAACGTGAAAAACATGGTGTTTTGAACAATAGGTTCTACCTGATCTTAGCAACATAATGTTTTGAGCTACAAAGAGTATTAATTTTAATGGCATTACCAAACAAGAATGAACAATGAACACTAAACACACAGTTGAGACAATGCCATAAATATAATTTCTTCATTATGCATAATAGAACATACAGCACCTAATGCACACATAATTTGTACACAAGGAAGCTTAATGGAAACACCTGATTATACAATTTTCCTGCATATGAGAACATATAAACTTTATATATAGAATAGGAACTCACTGCAGCATATGCCACAATACATGATCGGAAGGTTTCTTGAGTTCTTTAAGTGCCATACAGTGAATCAGCGAGACAACGGCTGGCATCCCAAAATAGATGCAGAGGATAATTTTCCGCATGTTCAGTCCTCCCTGAGCATGTGTAATGTCATCACGGTTTGCATCATTGACCATTACAAGAGAGCCTTGTGGCATGGTACCAAGACATTGGAGTGCTTAGAAATATTTAGAGAAACATTAGATCACCAGCACTTGAGCTTTTCACCGTAGTTGGAAACCATTAAATCCTAATTCTCAACAACCCTTGCAAAAATAGCTTTACATAGTTTTTTTTTCTAGAAAAAAATAGCCAATATATTCAGACAGCACATCTGCAATGGGAAGTAAAAGGACATGGCCATTTGAGTATAAGGTTAAAAACAACATTAGAATTGGGCATAATATCGCACATGTACTATAACTTAAATAGCTAATTTCATGTTTTGACTACATTGTATGGCCCAAGAATAATCCTTCCCTATGAGGCGAAGCAAACAACATGACAGGTAGCATATAACTAAGCTCAAATCATGGCCTATTGCACTTTTCCCCAGCTCAATTTCTATGTGGATTCTCCACAATTTAACTAACCACACAGATGTAACAGCAAAACTATAACAAGTCATGAGGCAACTAATCTCACATTATGGTTAACTATTCAACAATTCAAGGCCACCATTCTTTGCACTAACTTAGCAAAAAGAGACCAAATAACCATTATGCGTTCCACAAGAACCGATTTAATCAAATAATCAACATATTGACATTCCAAATAGATGAACTTTGTACAAAAGAAAACTTACTTGATTAGTTAATTAATTTTAGGCTACAGTTTTTTTGGCCAAATGGTCTTCTTTTTATGCTTCAGATTTGCACCAAAAACTCAGTTTATAAGCCTTAACTCCTGCAAAGAAAACCAACAAATTGCTGGTTATTCAGAACACCTTTTCAGAACTAAGTGGCTAATATAATTTCCATCCATGGGTGCTTCCTGAACTAACTCACACTTGAACAGTGGCTATACAATTTTACTTGGTAAGCATAAGTACTAAGCCGGCAGTACCGTAACTATTTTTTCCCATGTAAATAACATTTGCGAAGGTGGAGGAAGCACACATCAACAGGGGCTAATTGAACTAATATATCTATACTATTTCGAAAGATATCATTACGTCTACTATTGCACCACACATGAGTGTGATACGTAAACAATACAGCATGCTCAATGTTGCCCAGCTGACTGAAAACCAAATAATCAGAGAGTTATGAAGCACATGTTCAGAGTGTAAAAGACAACAATTCACCAAAAAATCATTGGTACTTCATAATAGGATCTATCTGAGATATAAGCATTTAGACGTGAACGCTCAGTATAGGATAGCCTTTTGGTATAGCAAAATTAAAAAACTCTCAAGAGAGTATAAGAATTTTTTCTGTCGTTGTCCAAGAGATAATTAATTCAGAATTTTTTGGATTCTGGTTCAAACATTCAGATATTTGAGAGGAAACTTTCCAGGTTTCAGTTCTTTACAAATCTATAAGCAATTCAGAACTGAAAAAACAATAGTAATTCCACTAAAAAAGAACAAAAAAAAACACAGTACACATTCCCTTGCCCTGTCTCTTTTCACTGCTACATTCGTATCCAGATGTTTGCACATGCCAAAGCTGCTCATCTTGATGCCCCATAAGAGCAAAATCAGAAAAACAAAAATCAGGTCTGTATATATAAGCTACATCGAACTAAAGACTCGATCCAAGAAACCCAAATTGATCCCTGTGTAAGAACTACATGAGTTACTCGACCTTGAACTGAAAAACTCCATAATATTAAGAATGTGAAGGATGTTGAATACCCCCTACATTGGGAGAGCATGATAGTTTAGCCACAGCAATCTGCATATATTTAATTATCATCCATATCAAACGTATTTGCAACCTATGCTACAGCGCACAACAGTACGACATGCTCAAAGATCCTTGAACATGCATGCCATCATATAATATCTCTGCTATGGTTTTACGCCAACAAGAGGAGCATGAAACAAACATGGTGTTTTGAGATGATGAGGCACTATGGCGACATTCCGTAATGTAAATCAAACAATCAAAATGCAGGTCTATATAAAACAAAGCTATGTTTCATATTTGCACAATAATATATAACACAGGGCATTGTTTTCTTAAAGCTATATAGCTCTATATGAGCAGTTTTGTTAGTGAAGCAGTCCGGAAGAAGTATTTCAGTTGGTGAAGAGCATGTGCATATGCTGAAGTAGTATTTTAGTTAGTGAACTGTACGTGAATATACTGAAGTAGTATTTCAGTTGGTGAAGCAGTCTGGAATATGAAGTGTTTCACCTCAGACCATGCCATTCCTCTTACCCAAAAAAGTCCTGGGCACCTTTCTAGTATAATACATGAACAATTTTAGGGCTCTCTGATTTTATATTTTTAACACATGCCCTGAATAAAAGACTGAGCATTTATCTACAGTGAATTTTAGCCTTCCTAAGCATGCAAAATAGTCTGTTGCACAATAGAATCACTATTTCATCAATCAGGTGTCTTGCCAAAATAACAGTATATCACTTTGGTATATAACTATTGATTAGGCATATACTTCCAAAAATCTACTTTGGTTTTGATATGACAGGGAAATCAATGCAATTATTTACAAAAAGAAACATTTTAAAATGGTGGAGACATGGAGAGGTAGGGTAAATGGCTCCATCTGAAGATTTCAAAGATAAATAAAATGATAATGCAGGCAAGGGAGAGCCTCACCATTCTGCTGGTCCGTTCCAATCCAGAGCAAATGGAAATGCCATGTGATGAGGAAAATACACCACTACCACAGGCAACCAATACATGGGGGCAGGGCACATGCCACAACTCAGAATTTAGGCCTTTGTGCTCTTGTGCTTCTGAAAAGCCAAAAGCATGTGGAGCTATCAATCAGACTCAAAGCCTCCCAGCTCTAGTCAAAGTAGCTAGGACCTCTGCCATTTGTACTCTAAATATCTATATTTATCTTAATACTACATTAGCATGACAAGGGGAAAGAAAAAGTGCAGATCGATGGTCACTCCTTGAGCTCAGTGGTTGCAGCAATCTCTCACTCTCATGCTAATTTATTTCTCAGCCCAGTTAGGGAGTAGCTCATGAACAAATGTGATGTACTCCAGCACAACTTCTTGTGTAGGCATAGCACCAAGCTTATGCCAAGCATTCCTGGCATATTGAGACCACAAATATGCATTATAAACTAAACTGACTTTTCAAAATTAATAACCACGTGCAGAAAGTAAAGCAAAACAAGAGTAGTATGATGCCAATATAAGAGTAGATATATCAGTTCAAGTGCTTGCTGTTATTCCGAAACACAGCACCAAAGGGGATATCTTTCACACTAAAATATTTAAGCATTGCAGAAGAGCTATGCAGTGTGATGATCAGGAGTTCAGGACATGCTTTGGATGCAGAGCAAAGACACTGAATCAAAGTAAATCCATGCTTAGGTGATATTTCATACATATTTCATCTTCTGACAACACAAGAGATAAAAAGACATTATGCAGCCCAAAAAACATATCTGCAAGCCTCCCAACCGAACCAAGAGCAAGAGCAATGTCAAGCATTCACCTGTGCAAATCCCGTCGGCGCACTTGGAGCAATCACGGCCAGGGGTAAAGCTGCAAGCGCCGCCAAATTAAACACTATCAAATAAAATTAAACAGTGTAGGGGCACTCACGATTGGAAAGGGATGGGAGGCAGGAGGTGGAGCCCCAGCGCGTGATTGACGAGAGATCAGGAAAGGGCGGATGGACCTTGCCGGCATGTCCGTGGATCAGATGACGCCGAGCGCTGCAGCGGGGACGATGGGAACGAGGATGCAGCGGGTGGAGCTCTAGAGATGGCGGCGCATCGAAAGTAAACTAGCAAAAAAAATTAAGAAAAAAGGAGTAACAAAAAAAGAGGACATCGAAAGAGTTCTGATGTGCCTCCCAATATAATGGGCCTCACAGAAAGGACAGCGAGCGAGCGAGCGAGCGAACGGCCCAGTTCCATAATGCTGGCCCGCTTTTACTTGGACGGTCCCGCATCTCAGCCGAAAAATCTCGCTGGGCCAGGCAGGAAGTCATGGACTCCGTTGACTAGTACTAGTAGCTGCAAGCAATGGGCCCACCCATGGCTACGTGGGTGGACACGTCGGCGCCCACGTGTCGGGCGGCGCTTGCATGCATGCGCCGCGTCCATCACGCTGCGGCTCTCTGCTCGCTCGCTCCATCGTGGCTCCAGTCACCAGTCTTATCGGCATTAACCACCTCGCCCCGCCGGCCGCCGTCGCCGCGCCCGCGTTCCCATCCAGCTCACAGCTGGTAGCTATGCCGCCGGCGGCTACCACCTCTACAAATAGCAGCGGCCTAGGCCGACGTACCGCCAGTCGTCGTCGCCGGCCGGTCAATTGATATCGTCTAGCTGCTTCAGCTTCACCGATCTGGGTGCCTTATTCTAAAGAGAGATGGGTTTGGGGCAGCTGGTGTACGGGCTGGTGTTCGTGGCCGTCGCCGGCGCCTTCTTCCTCGCACTCTATCTCTACCTGGCGCCGCTGCTCTACCTCACCTCCAACCAAGGTAATAAATAGCGAATAGCGGGTTGGTAGCGGATTGCGGATAGCGAGCGATATTGCGGACGATAAGTTCCAATAGCGGCACCTAATAATCTCACATAATTTTAATTATATATATCATGAATAATAAGTATAAATAGATATTTAATTGCATACAAACAATTGATGTCTCACATGCTTAAATTAAGAGTGTAAAATGGCGAAGGTTCACGAGGATCAGGAGGAGCTCGAGTACCTGACTACCGGTGAATCGGCGACGCCGACGAAGGGCGGCGGCGACGGGCAACCAACACGGGTGGCGGTAGCGTGTTCTGGATTGGCGAGGTCGAATGGCCGATGGGGGTGCACTGGTGGAGTCTGTGTGGGTGAGCTGGGCTATTAGGTTTTTTTTTCAATGCTATTACGGTCTACTACCACCGCTATTGCGACCTGCTATAGCACAATTGTGGCCGCAAGGTTCTAAACCACAACAGCCCGATCGCTACCTGGTAGCGATAGCTGTAATAGGACGTTACCGCTATCGTGGCCGCTACCGCCGCTATTTAGTACCTTACCTCCAACAGCTATCTATATATGTGCGATCGACGGCCTCATCAGCTCGATCGATCGTTCGCGGAATGCAGATTGACGACTGCAATCGGCTGTTTCTCTTCGATCGCAAGCTGCTGGAAGCCTGGAACTGGAACACAGGAAGTTCCGTTTCAGAGAATTCGAGAGCCGCACAGTGGTGATGGTGAGTTCCCAATTGATGGTGAGTTCCCAATTTTTAACGGATCACATTTCACATACAGTATATATTTACGTCCCTTTGTTTTCACTTTTGAGCATGGATAATTAATCTTAATTTGCAGTCCATTAGTTCCAATCATGATTCTTAAGATATGTATAGCCTAGCCCTATTATTACAATTCAGTAAATGAACTATCTTGTTCCCTAGCTAACAAGTGAGCCGGTAAAATACAGGAGAAGCACATCGACTCCGGCGACCGTACGTTCTCCCCGATTCAGCCACACGTGGTACGAGCGACGGAAACCGAGCTACCATCGGCAACAGCAAAGACAGTTCCTGATGCCTCCTCCTCCCAGCCAGCAATGTAAGTTAAGAGAAGACCGGCCAGCTATGTACACCGGCCGATCGATCGTCTGGGGGACAGATTGTTGTGTAATGGAAGTGCTGGCACGATGCTTGTGCCTTTTCTAAATAAGGAGCCAGGCCATCCATGCTTTTTCTAAGCTCATGTTAATTACCTTGGATGATCACTTTATCACTTTGCTGGCATGAATATGTTCTTGACATGTCTTACTCTTATAGACTTGAGCACATTGCACTCTAGCAATCAAGAGAATCACGTACGTTTCCCTCAACACATTAAGGTTCTTCCTGCCTAGACATGTGCTGTAGGAGAATGCACAAGGTAGCTAACTTCAATGCATGACCATGCATAAATAACAAGTTACTCTCAGAAAGGTGGTAAATGACAATACTTGACTACTATAAAAGCAATCGAACGAAAGGAGCATCACACTCCCACTAGAGCCAAGCTAAGCCATTAGTATCGATGTTGTGTGGGTCAGAACTTCTAGCTCTCACATGTTGTCACCTAGGATTGAGAGACATTGGCAAGTTTGGGGAACCGAGAAAACAAGAATCTGGTAAGAGAATCGTAGCCCCTAGTTATTTCATCATCCTAAACTTTTCATTTCAGCTAGGTTAGGTAGCGAAAAAATAAACACAACACGGGGATGATACTACGATAGATGCATGAGAAAATTGCAAGAAGTCTGATCGTATTTGCTGCTTTGCGTTATTTTCAGCTGGAGTTGCTCGTGGAGCGGTCTGTGATCCCTACTCTGATCGGCGTCCCAGCAAACTCGATCGTATACACTATTGCTTTTTTGTCACTCTAACAGGGCCTTCATCAGCAAATCGATGGTGCATGGCTTGAGTGTTCGCATGACCCACCCCCATTGCTTAATAACAACCCCCATTGTTATGACTTGATTTACCCTATGAAAACGGAGACATGTAAAGCAAATCAGAGTCTACTTATACATAATTAAACAATGTTTCAAAATGGTACATGGCAAACCGCCTTCCCTATAAATACTATACAATTGCATACAAGACAACAATGTTATTAAGCCTATATTTATGTTTAAGTCTAAACAAGACAATAACTTCTTATCAAAAAAATTATCCATTTGTTATTGCAAGAGAGGTACCATTTCTAGTTGACTCCACTAATTGCGGAGTAGGAGAGACCGTGAGAGTGCTACAGTTATGTACTTCTGCGAGAAGGAAAATGTTGACTCCCATTCCCTTGTATTAATTCCCTCAAACCAACACATCAAGGTTCTTCGCCCCAAGAAATATATGTGCTGTAGGAGAATGCACCAGATAGCTAGATAGCTTCAATGACCATGAATAAACCAATCATTTTCAGAAACGTGTGCGGTACATGACAACGAATGACGTCTATAAAACCAATCGCATGAAAGGAGTATCACAATCCTTTTAAAGCCAAGCTAACTAGCTTAGCTAATCCTTTTGAGTTTTCATGGAAAATGGAACCCAGGAAGTTCCGTTTCCACGAATTTGGGGGTACGGTGTCAACAGGAGATGAGGAGAGCGCCGCAGTGGTGATGGACTGATGGTGAGTTTTCAACTTTTGATAGATCATTTCAAACCATTTCGATTAATCACAACAATCTAATCCAAACCAACAAGCCGATCCGAACATAACATTAGATCAAGCCAACCCAAACCAATCACTTCCTATCACCACAGGTTCTGTTAGACACAGAGTTGCTGTCTTCAGCCATAGCAAAGTTGTGTGCTATGACTACGATTCTGGCGCACGTCTGATGTTGGTACAGCAAAGACAGTTCCTGATGCCTCCTCCTCCCAGCACCCCTGGTATATGTGATGACTCCATTTCATTGCAATGATGCTATGGTAAGAGAAGGCCGGCCAGCTACATAGTTTGGGGCAGATAATTGTGGGAGCAATATATATAATGCAATTGCTGGCACGATGCATGTGCCTTTTTTAATAAAGAGCCAGCCACATGCTTATTAGTTTCACTCGGTGGCACCACCGCAAGTGGCGTAGTACTGGTGCATCATATTTTGCTGCATCTCAATTATAGTACAGTACTGCTCGATGCATTACATCTTCCTGCACAAAATTAAGGGAACGGCGCTCATGGAGTCATGCATAGTCTAGTAATATATACAGTAGTAATCTAGCAAAGAGCAGTGTCCTCAGTAGACAATATCTTCAGTGTGCTCTACTTTTGTATGGAATTAGTGAACAACATAACATTGATTTTGTAATGTTTTAAGGACCAGCAAGCTAAATGGACTGAACTCTACAGTTCTGCAATCTCTGCAGTAGGTTTCCCTGCAATGGTGAAATGGTCACAGAAGCTGGTAGATAATTCACTAGCTTACCAAGTACCATCAATGCAAATAGCAGCTACAAGCGGACTGCATATAACGAAACATGGTATACACCCATTAGGATTCAGTTTATTGGCCGTTCTAAATGTCTGACCCATCACAATAGAAAACTGAACATAGAGAAAGCTCTGATAAAATGTTATTATGTGCATGGGGACAGCAGTACTCCCGCAGGAACAAGAAGGGCAATCTCCCAACAGCACCATGATCACGCCAAGCGGAGCAAGATCAGGCCCTTTGGCCACCTCAATAAGGATAGCATTTAAACGACGTCGTTACATTCGCATTCCATGAAATGAATCTATTATATATCTCGGACAATATATGCAACCGGTACCAGCTGTGACGCGTCGACTTGCACGTACCTCGACGCGGGTTCGTACGTGCAAGCTAGAGGCCCGGACCTCCTGGTTGCTTTCGTCTCCAGCACAGGCGTACAGCCCCCCGCACCAGCCATCGCGATGTCTTCTCGGCGAGGTGGATGAGGCCATGAGCCCATGACTGTGCGCCTCGGCTCCGTGAGCTGTTGGACGGAGGACATCTCGCTCATGTCCATTCGACGTCACATGCAGCGCACAAGGTAATCTGCATGGATCAGCGGTTGTCAAGACGAATTGGATCTTGTACATGCTGGAAAAATAGTTCATGGACTTAAATGTAGGAGAGCTCTTATTTATCTGAATGTGTAACTGAAAGAGAGAATGGAGCTTGAGTTACACAATGTACGTACACGTGTATTCGCGTTCCTTTTCACGTAACCAACCACGTGATTTGTGACTTTTGACGTCTGCATGCATGTAACATGTGCAAGGGTCATTAGAGGTGATAAGCACACACAGTCAATGCCTTAATCCCGAATTAATTAGGGAGTTACTACTATCAATTAGCAGGACAATTTTATAGTGGAAATGGTCAGTGGAGGGCTGCCTTCTCCTATACGAGAAGTCCTACGGACGTCCAGGAAAAGTACACACGGAAAACCCACGAACTCTTTCTTCTCTCCTTTTCCATCTTGTGATCTGTGTGTGCGGTGAGCTGTTGAATCTTGTCGGCTCTTCTCCTTAGCATGCGCCGAGGAGAAAGGTGAGAGCGGTATCTCTGAGCCCTTGCCGTCGGGAAGGCTACACGAGAGGCGGCAATAAGGTTTCTAGGCAGCGTAACTGCGTGACCACTTGAATCGATCAATTTACGTTCAGCGCTGCCTCACTACGATCTGCATGCGTCTAGTAACCCTGCATCTAATTCTGCACGAGGACGGAGCGCTGACTTGTAAGTCCACAGATTTAATCTATTACAGTTATAGGTTACATCATGTGCAGGAAGGTTACATAGTTGCTGGTCATGGTTATATGTGCCTTATTTATGCTGCTTTTACACACTGTTGACTTTGTTACGGATACGCCTGTCTGTTTGAAACTATAATTAAGTTACATAACAGTAGCAATAGTTTACGTAATATACCTCATATTTAAATCCGGTAGATTTAAACCCATATTTCCAAAAATCCAAGTGGCGGGAGGTAGCAAATGCAGGCGAGAACAGGAGGGCCATTTCCCTCGACCCCTGACTCCGCATGCAGTTGGTGTTCACTATATGAAGAGAAGAAGCTGTACATACATACCACTACTTACAGTAAATGCATCGAGAAGAAGAGCGCCTTTCCCCACGATGGACAAACAGATACAGTTCCTGATGCCTCCTCCTCCCAGCACCCCCTGACTCTGTCCCATCATACCGTTGGTGTTAACCAGAGGGAAAAATAAGAAACTATACATGGTAAGAGAAAACCACTCGACCAGCTACAACGATTTTTTATTTGGGTATTATCGCCATGGGCAGGTTGTGGGAGCAATGCAAGTATGCTGCATGTTTCACTCAGTCTCTCAGTGGGTGTACTTCAGTACTCGTGCATTTGCTGAATGTCAATTACACTACTCGATGATGATCATAGTGTATCTTTATGCACAAAAAGGATCAGCGCATTCATGTACTGCAATCAATGTAATGGTCTATGCTGCCATCTCTAAGATAATCGGATGGAGACATTATTTGCTTCTTTATTTGTTTTCCTGTGGCTCGGCATAACTCCAACTGTAATCAATGACCAACAATTCATGGCGTCCAAGCAGTCGAGCACCCAGCGTGCAAAGGACATGTTGTCATTCCTCTTCCACACCAACACAACTGGATTAGGTGTGTCATTGCTAACAAGACTTTTAGAATTTGGAAAACGATGCACCAACTGCAGGTTCACAAAACAACTACGAGCGGTACGGTACTCCTCCTTGAGGTCTGTACACTGCAGGTTTTCTTCTTCTGAATAATAATAATGTAACGAGAGGAAAAAAACGATTTTGAAACCCTTCAATAATCGACACCAAAATGCAAGCATGAAGCATTTTCTTTTTCAAAACGAACTACCAGAAGAGCTATCTGTTAGGTATTAAAAGAAGTGTGCAGACGAACCATCGACATCGTGGCCCTCATGGCCCTGTGCAACAAGCGCAAGAAAACTCGAAAATGATGGACCGAAGCTCCCAGGTGCTTTTTGGACCTGCCGCCACCCACGAGACGCCACAGGTCCTTTAATTTTCTCTATAATAACCTGTAGCTTGTGTTTTTATTTCTTCTCGAAGATTCTCGCATTTTGTTCCGTCCCGGAGTATAAACTTTTAGGTTGAACTGGTTCGTGCATGCGGTTAAATACCTCAAGGCTTCCGTCTCTGGGAGACACGGGATTCCCGCGGAGCTCGCCCACCATCAATCGCTCGCTGGCCAACGGGCACGAAGCATGTATCTGCTCCGGTGACCGTTCTCAACGAGGTGCACGAGACTACGATTCCGTTGCACTTGTGCACTTGGTACGAACAGTTGGGGTGTAGCTAGGTCTCTACCATCTGCTAGAGCAAAGGAAGTTCCTGATGCCTCCTCCTCCCAGCCCAGCAAGTACCCCTCGTCAACTCCATTAGCCCATTGCTCCACCGATTGTTTGGGGGGCAGATTATTATTGTGGAGCAATATATATAATCTCTTGCTTTCACTCGATGAACCGCCAGTGGGCGTGTAGTACTGTTGCATTATATTTGTTGGGTCCCAATTATTATTACATTACTCGACGATGATCGTACATATCGTATCTTTTCTGCACAAAATTAAGGGATCGATCAGTGCATTTGCCGGATCTGAATTACACACTAATAGGTGATGATTGTATCGTATCTTTCTTCACAAAGGGAGATTGGGGTTCTGGTTCATGTGCTGCAAACCAACGTAATGGTCTATGTACCAGAGGGACAGCCGATGGCCATGCGTGCTGCCGTTCGTCCTGAGATAACCGGACGAAGACACATAATGCTTTTCTGTCTTCGATCCGTATGGTTGCAGTTCCTCTGTCTCTGCATAACTACAGCCGATCCCTATGGTGCTTTCAAGTTGTAGTCTCGCTCCTCGCCGTCTGTAACCGATGAGCAACAATTCATGGCGTCCACGCAGTCGAGAAGCCAGCGTGCGAAGGACATTTCGTCATTCTTCCGCACAAATTTAAGCGATAATGTGTCAGAACAAAATTTTCAGAATTTGGAAAACAATGCACCAAAGTTTTCTTTCAATATTTTTGAAGCTTGTTATCTGAGAATACAATCAATAATTAATCCTTTGAATCTTGCGTTTATGATAGAAGCTCATCCTATGAAAAAAAGCATATCATATATAGCAGAATTTTTTTTTAATTAGCTACAGGAGAGATGCCCAAATGTATATCCTGATGTCCAAATAGCAGGAATAAACAGCAGCAGCAGTTTGTGTAATTCAACATTCCATATGTGGCAACTTGAGGTCCTTTTTAGCAAGAAATACAGCACTACCAGTCACAAATTATGTACCACAAAGATTCAGAATTAGAGGCTATCTCACCACTACCGATGCTGTAGCAGGGCTGATGTGTTTCGGAGGAGAGACCATGGCGCTTGGAGTCGGTTTGTCTGGTGCGTCTCATTAAAACTACTATACCGTGAATGCCTTAGAAACATTTTTTAGTTACTAATAATCAGATTATATTCTTTTAACGCTATCTTTAATTTAGTAATTAGTACTTGGATCGATCGCTATGCCATCCTCATCTTCCGGTCGCGTCCCTGATGGTGGTGAGCATCTGATCATGTAGGTCGTGGTGGTCGCTCATCTCCGATTTGTAAACAGCCACTAGAATGCGGTGACGGTACAAGATCCGCGCGAGAGGGTAGCAGTATGCAGCCTCTTCCTTAGCAACATCAGCTGCTTCCTTCCCAATGTATCCTATTCCCATCACGTAATGTTCACTCGCTCACTCCCTCCGTTTCCCTTTACGTTAACATCTTCTGTAAGAAGAGTGAGTGTATATAGGCAGTTTGGAATGACGAAGGATGAAAAATAACAATTTTTTTTATGTATGTTCAGGCGAAGTGCAGAGTAGTGCATAGTATATATATAGGTAGTGAAGTATCATTAACATACGTGAATCAAGGTTGTTGGCGGCTACTATTAATTTGTTTTGGCTTCATTTTATATTGTGGTACAACACGCACCATTGCGTACATATTTGGGTGACGACTCGCACCATCTCTTCTCACCGATATGCATGTGGTAGTGAAGAATATTATGGCTCCTATGGTCAAATTCTGTGTACTCGTAAATGTTGTTAGTCTATATATATTGTCACACAATCGCCAAAATCACTATTGGTCCATGTTAAGTATAGTTCCAATGTAGCCGGTACTATACATCATTTATCCATGGGAAAAGGTGATAACAGCACGAGTTCTTCTTGCTATCACAGACCGCAATTTCCTTGAATCTATATTTTTATTTGAAGGTAGGGGAATAATGCAGTTCAAGAGTGATTTGGGAGAAAAAAAGGAGAACTTTTCAACCTTACAGCACGCTTTGATTCATTGATAACGATGTCTACTGCGTTAGTCTCCGTTGGCCATTGCAGTGCTGTGAGATCATTGCACTCCATTAATGATGTTGATCGCCAATAAGTGGATTGACTTGCCATGGCAAATCTGCTTGAAATTGTCGTTCGGCCAAGCATTGGCAACGTTCAAACTGAGGCAAAGAGCACCCTCTCGTTCTACAGGAAGACACGCGATGCTAGTCTGCGTGCATTGCCGCTGGTGCCGGCTGCGGCTGCTGCTGCAAAAGGGTAAGGAGAAAACGGATGCAAGCTCCACATAGCAATACTAGTTTTATTTCCCCATATCTCATATTCCCGCGGCTTTATGCACTATCTTCACGTGCTTGGAACCGCCTTTCCCATTAAGGTCTCCTTTTTCTTTGTAATTTGTACCATACCAATACTAACATTGTGGGTAGAAAAAGAGAACGATATATTCAAGTGAATAAGCCTCAAGAATTATATATATATGAAGCATTGTTCATAGAGGCATGGTTGGCGAGCTATTTATTTGTATATATTGTGCTTGTTGTCGAATATATACAGCAAAGATCCCAAGTAAACCTGAGCAAAACTTGAGTTAGGCCTTGAAAAAAAAAGCCTAGTTCCATTCGGACCTAAAATTCGTGCCCACAAACTGTCCATGAGGATCAATCGGGCTTAGTTTTTCAGACTGGATTTGCTCTTTTCGTTCTTTTTTCTTAAAAAAGAAAGAGAAGATAATAAAAAATAAATGATTTGGGCCGGGCTCATTTCTGTAGCCCTCTGCCAACAAAGTGCCGTAGGCCAAGCCTAACAGGAAAAAAAATTGTTCAGGTCAAGGATCCAGTTTTTTTATATTAGATTCTACATTACCAGTTTTTTTATATTGGATTTACATTACATCGAGTTATTTATATGGAGACTCGTGGGTTGTTTATATACGGTATAGTACATGCCCGCGGCCCATCATCCGCTCACGGGCCCTTAACAACTCCACGGCTGTATCAAGCCCGCGGCCCATCATCCGCTCACGGGCGGGGGTCGTCGTCGTCACCGGCTGGCTGCGCCAGCGCGCGGGCGGGTCAGCCAAAAATCGAAACGCCCCCCCGTCCCAAAAATTTCGGCTCGGTTCCCACACGATCCCTCTGTTCGGTCCCGCGGGGAATTACCCCCCCCAAGCGGTCAAGCAGCAGGCTTTTCAAATCCCTCCTCCCCCCAACCCCCACCCCTCTTCTCTCTCCCTCCCCTCTCTCGCTGCCACCACCACCTAATCCCCGCCGCTCGCCCCCGCTTCCGGAACCTCCCAGAAGGTCGCCGGGGGCATCCGGAAGCTTCCGCCGTCAGGTCAGTCAGTCAGCGCCGTCCCAGGGCCTCGTCGCCACTCGCTCCCCATCGCCGGGGCCTCCCGACCGCGTCGCCACCGGTGGTCCCCGATCCGCCACCGCCCCAGTGCCCCCACCCTTCGCCGCTGCTCCGCCTCCGCCTCGCACCCAGGCCGCCGCCGCCGCCGCTTCCTCCTGCCACTGTAGCACCCCAAAACCCTAGCTTCACTCCCGCCGCCGCCGCAGCGGGCCGCTGCTCCACCGTCGCAGCCCCGCCCCGCACCAGGGCCGTTGTGCCGGTGCTGTCCCCACTATCGCCGGTGGATGCGGCAGGGAATGCGCCTCCATCCCTTCCCACGCCGCATAGCATTGCTTTGAGCCTCCCTTTGGGGCTCAGGCGTATTCGCGTTATTTAGGGGGCCAGATCCAACGCGCGTGCCGTCCTATACCACGCTTTCAAAAAAAAAACTATATCGGTGTGCGGTTCATGATCCGAATGCCTCGTTTTGTGACAAGTTAATTAGTACAACATCAAGCAAATCATACCCAAGTTTATGTTTCCGATATGTATGTGTGTGTAGGTTGAGGAGCGGGCAGTAGGCGCAGGGAAGGAGGGAACAGTGGGGGAGGGGGGGTGGATGTAGAGATTGTATGCTACTACAATGGCGCAAGCTGCTGTTGAGTCCGCTCTGAATGGTGACTCGCTGATTGGGAGGCAGCCGGTGGTTCCGAGGATGAAGAGGAAGACGCCCTCCGAACTGAGAGTAACGCCTTGCTTTCCTCGATGTTCTTATGTCCATTTAACTATGTGTACTTTATTCTCCCGAGGAATGCACAGTAGAATGAAATGTTTGGTGGAACATTAATGCTATTTCAAGAGATCTCCAAGCAGATTGCTATAACACAAAACATGAAGTAGTTCCTGACATCTCAAACCTGCCTTAGTACATGGGAGTTCAGATGTGATAAAATGCACTGTTTAATCTGAACGGATTTATCATTGTTAATTGATTGTAGCTTTGTCATTTCTCATGGGCTTAGTTCAAAGAACTAGTGCACCAGTACATAACAACAAATGCAGTTCATATTTTCTTTTTTGAAGAATTGAAGAGACACATTATTCATCCACTTTGCATCTTTGTTACATAGCTGATCTGATAAACTTCTGATCGGGTCATCACTATTTGAACAACCATGATGTATATAGGATATATGGGGAAATTCATGGCTGAGCTTTTTGAGGACAATCTGCTTGAAACCTGACTAAAACCTGCTACTTGAACACATCCTGATGTAGCATTGTATGCCAAAGATTTATTTATGAATAGTGAAACTATCCACATCCTGTTGTAAGCATCATGTAAACATAGCTGGACAGTAACACTGAGAGGTCTCACATTGTATTTTAGAATATCATTTTACAAAGTGCAGATAAACACTGAAAGTGTGTCAAAAATTATTTGTTGCAGGGTGAGCAACTGAAGCGGCGTACGTCCGAAAAGCCTGCAAATGACCAGTTACCTTCTTCTGCTGCATTTGATAGGTAGCTTTCTTACCTTGTCTGAGTTTCTCTTATGCTCCTTTTCTTTTGTCTGACAAAGTTGACTATTATCTTAGGTCAAGCAATGGACTTCGGAATACAGAACAACAGAAGATATCCAAATACATCAGCACACGTGTTACAGAGGTCTTCCCTGTGAGAAAAGCAAGAAACCATGGGAAGGAAAACTGTAAGGTTAGAATTCGATTTCATTTATATGGACTAATTAACTCTTAATCGGTCTTCTAGCACCATGTAAGTTAGTTGGTTCATTGGTTAGGTCCTAAATGTGAAATATCCTGCAGGATGCCTTGCAGAGCAATGAGAAGATTTGTAAGTCTATTGATGCTTCAACAGCTTCAAATTTTGCATCATCTTCTCTTCCATGGTAATAATCGGACTGTATAACTTTGGGTGCATGTTTTTTTTACTATAACGTTCTAGCTCTTATTTGGCTTCCCTACCATGATTCAGTGGTAATGGGGACTCTGCTACGTCGGATTCTTCTGTGCCATCAACGACGGAGGGAGCAAAGCCAGGTTTCAAGAAAGTTGAGAAATGCAGTGAAAATGCTCTGCGGAGTGTATCTGAGCTTCATGTTGGTGATGAGAAGCAGACTGGTTCTAACAAGTTTGATATGGTAATAATCATTCATCTATTGCAATTTAGTGTATCTTATCATTTCAGCTAATATTTGTACCACATAATGTTAGGAAAAAGTACTTAAAGGGTTTGGAACTCGTGATGCTTTTGTGGCTTCTGGGCTCAGCTCCTCTACTGTACAAGTTGGTGATGCTGTGTTGAAGTCTTCAGACTTGTGCCCTTCTAAGATCACCATTCCAGGGAAAAGAGCTCCTTTGGATTTTACCTTAAAGACTAGTTTGCAGTTTGTTTCGTCGTCGTCTGTGAAATGGTGGGTGTGCACTACCTTGACTTGCATCTCTTTTGTATTCAGATTTCATCAATTAGAAATCACACTCCTTATAAATCTCACGTGTCTGTTTTGTTTTAACCTATAACATATCTTTAGTAGGCATTCTGAAAAAATGTATTTGACAAATGATTACACGGCGATTATATACTCTTCAGGTGCTGTACTTGCTAATACTGACAATCAATAACTCCTATTACTTGTAACAGGTGTCACAAGCTCAATACAAGTTTTGGCAGGAGCAGCATCACTGGAGCTATAGGTCAGACTTGTCCTCGTGGGTGTCAAAATTTAGAGTGCCCAAAGCCTGAGAGCAAAAAAGAATTCTTGTTCTCGAAGGCACTACAATCATGGGTATATCCGCAATCTTTGCTGCCTTCCTCCATCATATCTGCTATGCTCTCATCAACTGCACGAGGAGGTAACAATAATACCCGAATACTCCTTTTTATTTTTTGTGAACACAATTCCATAAGAGTGATTTACTCTTTGGCCTTGTAGAAAGCGACTTTCTTCTCAAAAGGCATCAGGACTGGGAAGATTCATTTCAAAATCTTTACTACATGTTCCGGAAGAATATGCTGAATATATTCTATGGTACCTTCTTACTCCACAGAACTCATATTGTTTTATATCCAACCATGTATGTACGCCTATATGCACACAAAAAATAGCGACATGCTCTTCTTTTTAACAAAAAGCAGTAGCTCATTATAATTCATGCAAATACCTATAACCTACCTGCCTTGAGTTTTCTTTGCTGAAAACTGGTTACCTACTTGTAATTCTGTAAACAATATGATTTTATTTGTGCATTACACTTTGTTTGAAATATGAAAAGAGCACGCACTGATACATTTTGCTCAAGGCCACCTCCATCTGCAGTTCCATTTTGTGTGCATTGGCTGTTTTGAATTTTATTATTCTATTAGACTACTGTTCTCTGTCTAACTGAGCATCACTTTCTTGTCAGTTTATACGACACAATTTGTTGCTCTCTTCATTGGTGGAAGCCATTTGGAGAAAAAACAGTCCTGTAATGCTTACTTGTCACAATCTACACGTGGCCTACGCGCATTACTGCGGAAACATGTGAGTTCATTCTGATTTCAGTACCACTTCCACAGGATTGATTCCATATATTCTGCTTTTGGGCACATAACAAACACTGACAAAAGTGACTTCGTAGTTGCTGACCAGCAATGCCACTGTATGTTTTTACTAGAATACATCCGGCTGTTTTTATCAATGGATACCTAAGTTTGTTAGTTGAAGTCATTTGTCTACTGTTGCTCGGTATCGAAAATGTGCTTGAATTAAGAAGATACCTCCAGCTGTTTTATCAATAGATACCTATGTTTGTTAGTTGAAGTCATTTGTCTACCGTTGCTTGGTATCATGATGGGATCAGGATCGTGGGACTGCCACATTTACTCCAGATATTGGTCTCTGTATGCATAGAAGGATTTGAGATACAACAACAACAACATAGCCTTCGTAGAAGGATTTGAGATAATCCAAGCTAAACTAGTTTTTGAGATACCAGGTTCATCACTGTAACAATGTGACCTTGCATTGTTGTAGGGTGTTTGCTTTTCCATGCCTCTTTGCAATACTGAAGTAGAGCAGGCTACTGAAGATGACCTGATTGAACTTTCAGAAATCCAAAGGCGCAATCTTGGCCAGGTTTAATTTGCTTCCAATTTCCCTGGTATGCTTTAATTAATATGCAGCAAAACTGACTAGCTGTAAAAATGAATGCCATTTAATTTGCAGGCACTCCATTTAGATGCTCTATCTGATGTGGACAACACCACACAGTCACTCCTTATGTTTAGTGGCAATGAGAGTGTTCATGGCTTATACGACATTCTGTTGAACTACAAGTAGGCGATTCTCATTATTCCCTTATCTCATTCTTGTTTTGATACAAACATTTTCTTCCATAATCTGATCTTGTGATTCTTCAGGTCCTTGCTGAATTCTTTATCTGCTGCAGACGTCCCAGTTTTATATTCACCGCAGCCATTTCAAAATGGCTGTCTACATATTCCAGAGGTCATCTCATTTCTGTTATCTTGTTTAATTTTACTTATTTTCCTTTGAGGTCCTTTTGGTACAACACTACTTAGTAAAATCCTTGAGTGTTTTACGATAAAAAGAACCCTGTTAATGCGCTTCACTATTGTACTGTAAATGCAAACTTGTTCGTTCAAAAGCCTTATTGCTTTGACATGTACATGCACCTGAATAAGAATTTTCCACATAGTGTATTTTACTGTTTTGATTCCTGAACAATCAGGTTTGTTATGACTGTCTTAAGTTGCATTGCATAATTGTGAAATCTTATCATCTGCATCCTATGTATTTGGCAGGTGAAATGTAGGGAGATGAGGCGAGCAGACATGGGGCTGCTCTCTTCGGGTGGGTTTGACACAGAACCGGGATCAGCATTTGCCTCCACGGCTGGCAATATCTGCTACAGCATGGAAATAAAGGACCTGGTCCTCCCGCCCTGGGTCGTCTCAGGAGTCTGCGCCGCGATGAGCTCAGACGCAAGGAGCTTCGATTTAACGTGAGCACAAACCATCCCGCCTGATGTGTCCAATTTGCCTCATGTCATGTGCTTAGCCTTACCATTTTCCCCTTCCCCTGCAGGATCGCTACCGAGCCGTCATCCATGGGGTTGAACGCTGCCCTCAAGTCCATGACCACAGCTCCTCAACCTGAGACGGTGCCCTCCACGGATGGTGGCGCACCAGCCGGTGGCATCCCCGACGCCATCCTGGTCCCCTCCTTGCACTCTGGCTCGCTCCGGCGGCTCAGCTACACTGACGGCGAGTATGTGGCCTACACAACTGTGTGAGCCCGAGCTCCAAAGAACTGCAGCGCCCCGGAGCATCTGGGTGGCAGGGGAAGGGATGGCAAGTGCAACTACTTTTGTTGTCCGGCGGGAGAAGGCTGCCCGGCTGGGATCCACGTCAAAGAAGCCTCCTGCATTCTTCAGAGCTGGGTGTGTATTATGAGGGTCTATGTGTAATTTTGGAGGCTGTGTTAACGTTCGCTTGGATGGTACAGTAACTTATGAGCTCTGGTTCTGGGGCAGAAAAAGGACAGTTGCTGCGTTCATCAGCGTTCACCCATGCGTGCTTGGTGCTGTAGCTCTTTCGATGACCTGGTTGCCTCTTGTTTATATGTTGATTTTTACATGATTACCCATGGCCTAAAATTTGATGATGAGAGTCCCTTTGTTGCTGTAGATTTCTTTTTTCCTATAAAGGATTGTTGGTGCAATTTGGATGGATTGGAAGTCAAGGGTTAAAGGTCGTGTTTGTTTCAGCTCTCCAACTTCTAGAAAGTTGAAATAAACAGTTCAGTTATTGGGTTGGTTTTCGGAAAATTAGAAAACTAGTTTATGAGAAAATGAACTGAAAGTTGGAAAGTTAACTCAGATGAGCTTTTCCTAACTTTTAGTGTGTTGAAAAGATAAAAATTTATTGAAAAACCAATAGCGAAATGTCAGCAATTAAAAAATTAGCTTTCAGAAAGTTTTCCACCGTTCAAAATCAGAAACTCAAACAAATAGAACTACATTTTTTACGCGAGGCGCCTTGTCTGCAGCCTTCAGGGGAGGGAGGGAAGCGCAGGGGTTTGTTTTGGCTTTGGACGCAACTTTTACTTGCTGGATCAACACGTTCAAACAAGAAGGGTGATGGTCCAAAGGCAATGTGCTGTCAGAAATGGAGGCAGTTTGATGCTGACATTAGAACATGAGATGAGATAATTTCCCGCCTCAACAGATCCGCCTTTTCTCTGCCAGTTTCAGCATCACCAGAAAATGCAATGCGCGGGAATATAAAAATACAAAATCGACAAGGGAGTATGCTTTTTTGAAAAATCAAGTCAATGGGGTCGGTTGCGCCTCTTGTCCTCATTCCAGGGATCAGGGATCAACAAGGAGGGGAGCGGCAGCGGCTGCCGCGTGATCATGAGCACGGTCATCGAGGCACCCTCCTCCTCCCTCTCTGCAGTGAGAGTCTGCCGCAACGCGACGAGCGGCCGGAACCGCAAAAGCAACTGCCACCTCCACAGTGGCAGCCTTTGGCTTCTCCAGCTCTCCTCTCCTCCTCCCTTTCCTTTTTGATTTTCTTCTTCCCCTCCAGGCTCCAGGCGCCGCCTCGCGCAAAAGCTTTGTCCTTTCTTTTCATCTCTCCTCTCCCCGTCCCGTCGTTCCCTCATCGGCTCCTCCTCCTCCTCCCCCTCGTGAGTGCTCTGCTCAGCCTCGCGTCGCGGCGCCATGAGCACCTGCGGCGGCGGCGGGGGCATCATCCCCGCGTCGCGCTTCCTGCGCCGCCGCGCCGCCGTCCGGGACCTGGGACGCGACGCCGCCGCCGCCGACCTCGACGCCTTCTGGGCCGCCGCGCCCCGCCTCTACGACTTCTCCCAGCAGCAGCAGCTCACGCGCCCGCCGTCGCCACCTGCGGCCGCGCGGCGCTCGCCTCCGCCGGAGCCCGAGCCGTGCAGCCCCGGCCCCATCACCCTGCTGCAGCGCCGGTCCCCGCGCCCGCCGTCGTCCCCCGCCGCGCGGCGCTCGGCTTCGCCTGAGCCGTGCACCCCGTGCCTCCTCACCATGCGGCAGGACCACGAGCGGTCCCCGCGTTCGATGTCGCCCCGGGCCGCGCGGCGTTCGCCTTCACCGGGCCCGGGCACCACCTGCCTGCTCCTCGCCGTGCAGCGCACCTGCGTGGCCTGGGGCGCGACGCGGCGCGTCGAGTACCCCAGCCGGCACCGCCCGGCCTCGCATGGCGTTCCCGGCCAGGCAACCCTGGCGGCGGCGGCGGCTCGGTGCGGGGGCGAGGACCAGGAGAGCGCCAGCGGCGGCGCGAAGAAGAGGAAGTGGCTGGAGGAGGTGGAGAAGGAAGAGGAGGCCACGGCGGAGGCGATGCAGGAGAGCGGCCGCGAGGACAAGCCCGTGGTGGCCAACGCGGGGAAGTCGAGGTCGAGGAACAGGAGGAAGGCGAGGTGGAGTAGCCTGCACCGCCGCCGCGGCGCCGCCAGGCGCGCCAAGAAGGTCCCGCGGGTCGTGAAGGAGGAGCAGAGAGACGAGGAAGCGGAAGCGGAAGCGGAAGCAGAGAGCAGCCAAGGCGTCAAGCCCGCGGTGGTGGAGGCGGAGAAGACGACGAGGGGGAGCAGGAAGAGGGCGGGGTCGAGTGGCCGTGGCCGTCGCCCCGGCGCCGCCAAGCGCGTCAAGAAGACCCCACTCAAGGAGGAGAAGGTGGTGGAGGAGGAGTTGGCGGAAGAGGAGGAAGAGGCGGAGAGCAAGCCCGCCGCTCCCGCTCCCGGCCCTGCCTCGCGGCGCGGCAAGGTTGACCGGTGGACGGCGTGGCGGTACGCGGCGGGCGAGGCGGCGCTGCTGGGCATCCTGCGCGCGCGTGGCGCCTGCGCCGGCAAGCCCGCGCCGCGCGCCGAGCTGCGGGCGCAGGCGCGCCGCCACATCGGGGACACCGGCCTCCTCGACCACCTCCTCCGCCACGTCGCTGACAAGGTCCCAGCCGGCAGCGGCGAGCGGGTGCGCCGCCGGTACAACCCAGCCGGCGGCCTGGAGTACTGGCTGGAGCCGGCCGAGCTGGCGGCCACGCGGCGGGAGGCCGGCGTGGATGACCCGTACTGGGTGCCGCCGTCCGGATGGAAGCTCGGTGACCCCGTGATGCCGGAGGCCCGCGCGCTCGAGGTGCAGAAGCAGGTGGAGGAGCTCGCCGGGGAGCTTGACGTCGTAAAAAGGTCTCCTTTCTCTTCTTCTTCTTCTTCCCCTCTCCTTTCTTCGATTGCAGTTTCTTCTTGCAGTACTCATGAATGATTATGCTACTTTGATTAGATTCTGAATTCAACAAGCGGCAATACTACTTTTGTGCTGAAATTGACTTGTGATTTCTGTGTACTGAAGGCAAATGAAGCAGCTCGATTCCAATATGGTGCAAGTGAGCAAGGAAGCCTACATCTCATGGAAGGTGATCATACACATACCTTGATTTGAATCTCATACCAGTCTCACATTGTCCAGCATTTTAGTAAACTTCTAGTGCAAAACTGAATGGGATATCCATGTGTCACGTGTGACACTCCCTCACATAGTTATGCTGTGCTCTGCATTTGTAATGCTGTGCATATGTCTAGTTCTGGCCGAACGTTGGTGTTTGGTTTGGATTTTATTAGCTACATTTGTACTCTGCAGAAAAGAATATTAAAGCAACAGTATTTTTTGCTTGGCATTGGTCCACTTATAACTCTGTCACCTCTATGAAGTTCTCAAAGGCACTACAATTATGCATGAAATTGCATACAATAACATATATGTTATTTACTTCTCACATTGCTTCATTCATCCATTGTGCTTAAAGTGGATGGATGTACAAATGACCTTTTAGTCTAAATTCTGCACATACATCAGAACAACACTTAGTGTTAAGCTGCATATCCGTTTCCATTGTTCTTGGATGAACTTGAAGAATTCACACCAACCTGGAAATTTGTTTCCATTGTTTTTGGAAGAACTTGAATTTCTGTTGCAATTTGTAGTGTAGCACTTAAAATGAGATATGCATGTGTGAAGCTCTCTCCCTTGTAGTTATGGTTTGCAGATGTTGTAGTTCTCATGAGTAGCAAGTTTTGATTTGAATTTTGTGAGGTACATTGTGTTGTGCATAGACAAATTGGCGTAGCAGCAGGATCAGATTGTGCTTTGCAGTAGTCCATTTTGTAACTCTTTCTGCCTGAATTCGCTGCACTTAACACTGGATGATCACTTGCACAGAGATAGTCTTGATATACAATTCTGTTTCCATCAGTAGTGAAAGAACTTGGATGATGAAAAGTTCATATTTTTTTTTGTTCAGTGTAGCATTTTAATTTAGATATGTTCAGGAATCATGATGATCTTGTTTGCAGGGGTATGACTGTATGGTGAAGGCCAATGGCAGGCTGGAAAAGGAGGTGCTGTCCTTGGAGGTATGCTTCACCCTTACCGCTTCCTGAGTTTAATCTGATTTGATGCAAGGTTTATCTATCTGATCCTAGCCTACCCCAACTTGCTAGCTTAATTTGGTCATGCCATAACTTGTGGTTTTTTTTTTTCAGGAGAAGTACGAGAATGCGACACAGGTGAATGGCGAGCTGAAAGAGCTGCTGCTGTTACTGAAGGTACAACACTACATTCAATCAATCTTCACAATTTGCGCCTCATCAAACTAATAAGTTATACTATGTGTTTAATAGTGTTACCTTCTTGTATATATAAATCTTCTGATAACATTTGGTAGCTGTGTTAATTATGAAGTATTGTTCTGAATTCTGGACTGAAGTTCTGGATCTGTTTTCCAGGAAAAGTATGATACTGTGCTTGAGAAGAATGACAGACTGGAGGAGCAGATGGTTGCCTTGTCCACTTCTTTCCAATCCATGAAGGTACAGTCACTATTCACTGCAATTCAGCTGTAGGATTTAGGAGACCCCTGCTCTGTAAATTCTGTTTTTTTGCCACACTTTGTGATGTCCCTGATTGCATATTTAGCAGTTATAGTCTGCAATCTACTACTGATGAAACATTGCTTGATGCATTGGACTGTATGTGCAGGAAGACTTGCTCCTTCAGAGAATTGGAGAACAACCCATGCTGATGTTAGAGCAAGAGCCTTGGGAAGACAAGCAAGAAGCCAGTGCCGGCAATGCTGCTGCCGGTGCAGGCAACCAGCTGGCTGACTCTGACGCCATCGACGGCAGCTTCAGCAGCAATGGTGGCGCTTCCCATGGTAGCGCAAAGAGGGCTTTGAGGAAGTGCAGCGTGCACATCTGTAGGAGAGATGGGATGTTGCAGTTGCCGAGGACTGCGTCCGGTGACACGGCCACCAGTCCTAGGGAGCTGCCAGAGCCGCTGACACCTGGTGGGGACTTGGTCGTCGCCGACTTTGACGCCGTGATCAACAGGCTCGCGCCACCGTCCATGGAGGAGTACCTGATGGCTGAAGGCCTCCCCACGCCGACATCCGCCTCGTCCACCAATGCCTCTCCCAAGCTCCCGCTCCTACCCACCCCAGCCTCGCCGGTCCAGGTCCAGTCACCGCCACGGCAATCAACGCCACGGCAATCGACAACCATGACCATGGCAAACCTGCAAGCGGCGCAGCCATACTCTGGCGACCTCAACCTGCAGCTCCGGTGCATGGTGAGCAAGTACATGCCCTGGTTCCTGTCCAAAATCCTCTCTTGATCATCTACATCAGGTTGCAGTAGCACGCAATTGATCATGAAGACGACTGACTGACCTCTGCGTGACCATTGGTACTGCCTGCAGGACACGTCATCTTCGTCATCAGGGCCATGCGGTGCCAAGGCGCTGAAGCTCGACGCCGGTGCTGGCGGTGGCGGCGTGGGCACGGAGCTGGCCCTGGCGACTCCCACTTACTGATTCAATCAATGCTGACGAGCCCCGAAGAATGAACATATCTTCCCACTGAAGTCTTGCCACACCACCGTTAACAAAGCAATAGCGGTAACCCATCTCAGAACATAGCTCACAGGTCCACAGGATAGCTGAAGACAGACAGAAGAACACCAGAGAAGATAGATTACATTTCACCTTTCTTAGGCAGTGCATTTAGCTAATTTTCTCCGTTAATTGCCAGTAGTTATCACTGGTTTCAGTTGGAACTTAGCTGCAGATGGGTTTGCTTACAGTTGAGCACCATGCTGCTGCCTGCTACTTCATTCCTAGTTTGTACTTATGCTTGGAGAACTTATCTGACGCTCTGTGACTGTTTAAGTCTGACTGCTCGGGAGGAGTAAGGTTTCACAGTCGTGCCGTTCTTGATCTTGACTTTGTGATGAATTGCACAGTGTTTCCGGATTAGCATTTACGAGAGAGTTGTTGTTACTTGTCGATTGCCATGGTAACTTGGACTCTGGGAGCTCTGCCAGTCCAGCATTCCGTCGAACAGCATGCTTGTGCACGGTCGCAGCGCGCCAGCCTTGATGTATCCGTCGAGCACTCGAGCGTGAGGTGAGGGAGACCTAGAAGCATGTCGCAGGCTCGCAGCCCTTGAGCCGGAGGCAGGCTGACCATGGTGGCGTCGGAGACGACGGCGATCGACCACGGTGCGTGCGGCGATGGCGAGGCTGTCTTTGGCTGGAGGACGGACGTGGCGACAACAGGCGCTTTCCACTTTCCAGGCGGTGCCGTGGAGGCAGCCAGGCAGGGGAGCGGACGGCACTACGGCAGCGGTAGATAGAGCCATAGAGGACAGGGAGGAGTACGTCGCCGGCGCCGGCAACGAAGGACGAACCGCGCGGGGTAAAGGCGCAGGAGTTTTCTTTCAAATACAATTTGGACTAGGATCGTGCCCGTGCATTGCTAAGGGTAAAATTGCAGAAGACAACATGATAAAACATGACATTATACAGTAAGCAGCGGAAGTCAATGCAACTTCATAGCTCCATAAACAAACATATAATGAATGAACTGCGTATGGAGGGCTAAAGGTGCAATCCGAGAAAATACATTATGATCTCGAACAGGCAATATATGGAATATTTCAGTCATCCTAAGTGCATAACTACACCATATATGTAAACATGCATAGTCCACGGCTTTTTCACAGGAGGGGACAATCTAGCTAGACCTATTTAACTTCTCTAGCATGGTGAAGACGAATCGGATGTAAGGGTGTTGTATAGAACCACTGTGCTACATTGGCTCAAAAAGGATAAAAGAAAGAAATAAAATTTCCTATGTTAATTAGAAGAACACGATGAAACTGTTACAAGACAGCAAGCACAGGTCTAAACATCAGATGATGAGTGTAGCAAAAGGAACATACAAACATTACCTTCAGTGTCATCCATGTCACAAATGCTCTGCAACACAAGCAAGATTCTATTAATTTGAAAGCTTGTCAAAAGGAATTAAAGTGCAGCTAGCAGCCATGATCTCCCTAAATAAAATCCTGCAGCACAAAAAAAGTAAACTCCACGGCTCCAGGCAAGAATCAGGAAGAAAAGAACAAAAATGTCTTGGCAGGCTATAGTGTACATCATGTCAACATTGTCAAGCCGTGCCCTCCATTTTTGTGCTGATCTTGAAGACAGAAAATTCTCACTCAATAATTCAGACCAAATATACGATTATACGACACCTTCAAGACTAATGGATACATTTTAACTTTCTTTCTATAAAAAATATAGAATGAATAGTGATTCATGTTATGTAATGTACTTGTCCTAGCTCCTGACACTAACATTTACAGCAAAAGAATACCATTGCCAAAGGCTTGTCTAGAAACTTTGTACATGCTTTGTACAGGTTTTGTTTGGAAGAAAGTGGCAGACTAAGGCAGGAGCAGATGATGGGAACTCCTGGTTGGAGGTGGGCATTCATCTCTGACATCAGAACTTGTGCCGTGTACTTCGCCATTGCGGCCTCCTCATCCATGGTCCCTGCTCCCTGTGACTTGCGCCGTCTCTTTGCCAGTCTCTCCTTGAGTTGTAGTGATATCAGGACATGACATAGGTATGAACCTATCCATGTGTGACATGGCTATGAAATCCATGTTCAGATACAACAATAAGTCAATAAGTGGAAAGGCGCAATACTGCAGCAACTCGTCCAGATACTTATGCAGCAACTCCTCCGATGCTGACTGCAACACCACAGTCCAATCTAACCCCATCAAACCGAGAACAATAAAAAAAATCATGCAAAACCCCTCGTGATTATGTCTTAAGCAGTTGGACCAAATCTCAGGCATGTTTTCAACTCAGCGAATGAGAACAAAAGGAATTGATCAAAATCTCAATAAAAAATTACGGATACAAGACTTGTAGAAACCAAATCCTGGAGATGATTTGGGAAACGAGGAATCCAAATAAAATACTTGGAGCTCCTGGAAAGACTTGTAGAACCATCCAAAAATTGGATTAAGCTCTAGAAAAATGAGAATAAATTCTAGAAAAATCTGAAAAATTCTCAGAGAAACCTAATCACTGTATGAACGCATTTTTAAACCTTTTCACACAAGGAATAAGAAATGCAACCAACATGAATGCAACACATTTAAACCTATGGTTCATTAAGTTAATTTTAGAAAAAG
>NC_028452.1:48582906-48598240 GCF_000263155.2 Setaria italica | reverse complement strand
GACGTCGCCGTGAAGAGGGTGTCGGAGACCTCGCGGCAGGGCTGGAAGGAGTTCGTCTCGGAGGTGAGGATCATCAGCCGGCTCCGGCACCGGAACCTCGTGCAGCTCATCGGCTGGTGCCATGGCGGCGCCGGCGACGGCGACCTCCTCCTCGTCTACGAGCTGATGCACAACGGCAGCCTCGACGCGCACCTCTACGACCCGGAGGGCGTGCTGGCGTGGCCGGCGAGGTACGCCGCCGCCCTCGGCGTCGGCGACGCGCTGCTGTACCTGCACCAGGAGACCGAGCGGCGCGTGGTGCACCGCGATGTGAAGCCGAGCAACGTCATGCTGGACGCGTCCTTCACCGCGAAGCTCGGCGACTTCGGGCTCGCCAGGCTCATCGACGACGGCCGCCGCTCCCACACGACGGGCGTCGCCGGTACGATGGGGTACATGGACCCGGAGAGCCTGTTCGCCGGGCGGGCCAGCGTCGAGTCCGACGTGTACAGCTTCGGCGTCCTCCTCCTCGAGATCGCCTGCGGCCGGCGCCCGGCCGTGCTCGTGAGGGAGGAGGACGACGACTACGTCCACCTCGTGCACTGGGTCTGGAACTCGTACGGCGGGGGCGGCCTCCTCGACGCCGCCGACGCGCGGCTCGACGGCGACTTCGACGCCCGGGAGATGGCGTGCGTGATGGTCGTAGGGCTCTGGTGCGCGCACCCTGACCGCAGCTTGCGTCCGACCATCAGGCAGGCCGTCAACGTGCTGCGGTTCGAGGCGCCGCCGCCGAGCCTGCCGTCGAAGATGCCGGTGGCGACGTACGGACCGCCGGCCGATCGTCCTGACACCATCACGTTGTCGTCTGCGATATCCACGACGACCGCGAGCGACGGCGTTGGGCATTCCAGCACCACGGAGTCATCGGACGTGTCCAGTTTGATTAGATGGCAGGCGAACAATAGTTCTTCTGTATGATGATTTGTGTTTTCAGATCATTGCATAGGACTTGATTCTTCAGCTCAGATTGGAAGTTCTAGGTCCCATTTGTTCCACTTATAAGTGGTTATCGGTGGAAATAAGCGAGAATCTCGCCAAACGTTTTGCTTATTTTCACCGATTCTCGCTTATGTGGTAAGCTGATTTATAGATTTGAACTACGAAAAGCGAAAAACGAGAAGTGAGAAAATTTTCACTTAGATTATAATCCAAACATGGCTAAGAGAAGCGTATCCAAACAGGGCCTAGTTCGCCTGGACTATGGTCCATGATTTGCAGGATTCAGAACGCAGTTATCTACAACTTCCAGTACATGTGTTTCTCTTCCTCGTTGGATCAGGAGACCATAGTCCGTAGCATCCTGCCATGCTGCTAAGCATCGATTGAAATTTAGAAGTTGTTTCAGACCATGCTTGGTTGTACACCACCAAAAGTCACGATTAGGTGGCGTGGTGGTTGGTGGCCACCAACCAAGTACGCCATTTGGTTGGTAGCTTCGATATTTGAATGGTCAATGGAATTCCACGATGATTGAGAGATGTTTCAGACTTTCAGGACAACTAGATAAACTTTATTTTTAATTTTTTATTTGAAGATAAAAATAACCTAGGTCGAAAGAGGAAAGTTTTTTTTAGAAAAATCTTGGGACAAAATAATTCGGTCCGGTTTGCAAAGTCCGGGTGCGCTGATTGACACGAGGATTCCACCAGCGACGCCACGTCGGCATGAAAACGACAAAACCCACCCATCTGCCATCCCCTTCGTCCCCTATCTCCCTCCTCCCCCACACCCACAACTCCCCACCCCCCTCCCCTTCCCGAACCTTCTAGAACCCCTCGCCAGAACCCTACCCATGGCGGCGTCCCTCCTTTCCCGCGCCGCCGCCGCCGCCGTGGCGCTCCGCGGCGCGGCGCGGCCCCACCACCTCCTCGCGCGGTGCACCCTCCCCAAGGAAACCCTCCTTCCCCTACTACTCCTACTCCTCACCGCCGCCACGCCCCCCGCGGTCGTAAATCCCGCCGCTTTGCCGCCGTCTCGATCCTCCCCGGACTGACGTAGCCCTTTGCCTTCTCTTCGCGCGTGCAGGGTCGGGTGGGCTGGGCGGCGCAGGGCGCCGGCGTGTACGGGTGCGGGGCGCCGCCGCTGGCTGCGGGCGCGTTCGGGATCGCGGCGCGGTGCAACGCCACGTCGTCGTCCGCGGTGTCGGAGGCCGCCGGCGTGCACGAGCTGCCGCGGACGGAGCCGGTGGTGTCGGCCGAGTGGCTGCACGCCAACCTCAAGGACCCCGACGTCAAGGTGCGTAGCTCTCGGTCCCAGTACTCAGTACTATGCTGCGGTGATCTGCGATTGGCCTGTGAATTATTGGTTGCGCAGCTTGTAGCTTGCAATTCGATGAGTGAAGCTTAGGATTACTGGATTAAGTAGCTATCAATTGCTGTGTTAGCGATGTTGTATCTGAAGAGACTTATTTGGCTGGCCGATAATCTATAGTTGTGCCATTTGAGGGAGTGCCGGAGCGGAGTTGTCTAGGCTATGAAAATAGGCACAATAATTATTGGATAAGTGGTTAAAAATTTTCTAGTGTCACAGTTTAAACCGGCAGCTGGGTCCTTATGTTCTTCGCAATCGGTGCTGCTCAAAATATTGAGTATACTCGCTTCTAAGGGAAAAATTTCAGGCTTTTGGTACTACGGCATAGACTCAACAGGATTAGTAATGGAACATATATTCACAAAGATTGAGCTATAACATGGGATTTATTTGCAAGATACACTTTGTTCTTTGGATTCTGTCTATCTTCCAATGTTTCACTGTTTCTTAACCTGATGCTTCTGTCTAGGTACTTGATGCCTCTTGGTATATGCCTGCGGAACAAAGGAATCCTCTACAAGAGTACCAGGTGATAATTCAGTTTGTTTTTGCGGTTTTGGAATTCCAGAACACTGCTTGCTAGTATGCCGTTCCACTTGCATTTCTCTGATCATTTTGTGCACATATTTTATTGGACGAAATTTTCAAATGAATCAAATTTGCACATCGGAACTTTGAGTAGTTTCTTTTTGAAACAATATCTTTGAACTCAGTGACTTAGCCTGTCCTTCCCTACATTACATGACAACATTTATCTGTAGGCATACCTAACCTGATACACTAAGGTATATATTAGCTGGTGTACCAAACCTGATACATAAATATATGTACTAGCAAGCTTACCTAACTTGTCCACTATGGGAAGTGCTAGACCCATGATTTTGAAAGTATAATGCAGATATTCTCATGCTTCAGTCTTCAATCTTGTTTCTAGGTGGCTCATATTCCCGGTGCCTTGTTCTTTGATGTTGATGGGATATCTGACAAAACATCTAGTGTAAGTTCAGTTCTTTTGCTTGTTCATTTTATAGTTAATGGCTACAAAATCATACAGACTCTGTTTATGTACATATCGTTTTGGGTCTGCACTACTTTTATGGTTAATTCTCTTCTAGTTCCGCATTGATATTCTTTAGTCCTTGCTGTAATTGGTCAAAAAGAATTGTGTGCTTGAGTTGTTACCAAAAATATTAGAAGAGTTTTATAAGAACCCCACTGAATGGATTTTTTAGGACAGTGTGGCAACTGCTTTTTCCTTTGTCAATAGATGAAACATTCAGCTGTGCACATCATTCCATGTGCACACATAGTTCTTGTAGGGGTGATTCCTGCAGTGACACTCTCTTACATTTTAGATGCAAGTGTGCAATAGGCCAGCCAACATCTGAAAGTGAAAGTTGAAAACAAGCAAATTAAAACAGGGACATCCAGATCTGAACATACACAAGTAGGGGGCAACTTACTTCCTAAGGTGTTGTGATCTGTCTACTAGATGTTGTGTTGCCCCATAATTAATCATTCAAACTGTTACCTAGTTGCTTTAGTTAGTGCAGGCGCTAGCATTCAAGTTTCCTTCCCATTCTTCTGGTCTATATATTTAGGATAACCAGGGATGATATCAGGCTCTCTAGTGGCACATATTCAATTTCTTGTAGCATGTTAGTTTTGCTTGTAGTATCAAAGCTTGTTTTCTAATTCCTCTGATCTCAGCCTGGATTCAGCTTCTAACATTAGATGTGTTGGGTGTCATCCGAACCACTCTCTGTAATTATGGTGTGAGTTGCCATTTTCTTCTCATATAAAGTGAGAAAGAAAACTGAAGTCAACAACCTTCTTCCTTCATTAGACCTGCCACCATATGTTGTATGGACACAAGTTATCTTTTTCTTTGTCATGCTGGTCATATCGGCGTCACTATAAGAGTATAAGTTGCTAAACATGGCATGCCTAAGTAGTACTTGAATTCTTTGCGATGGTTGTTGATAATAATAATATCATTTAATCTGATTAGTTGCTTTTTTTGGGTAAGCATCTGCATGTAGATTTGAGATCAATGGTTCCTTTTTTCATTTTTTGTCCAGTTACCACACATGCTGCCATCTGAAAAGGCATTTTCGGCTGCTGTATCCGCTCTTGGCATCTATAACAAAGATGGGATAGTAGTTTATGATGGAAAGGGACTGTTCAGCGCTGCTCGTGTTTGGTGGTAAGCTTCTTTTCTTCACAAAAAATATGTAAAGATTGCTCGGGCTGAAGACAAAATGAGCTGTGGTCGAAACAAGATGCAATTTTTTTTGTTCATTCATGACTACTATGTTTGGTAGTTTTCATATCTAATACTGTGCTATGTTTGCTACCTTGACAACAGGATGTTCCGAGTATTTGGACATGATAAAGTTTGGGTGCTAGATGGAGGTTTGCCCCAATGGCGCGCTTCTGGGTATGACGTTGAATCAAGTGCATCCAGTGATGCCATCTTAAAGGCCAGTGCTGCTGGTGAAGCAATTGAGAAAGTTTACCAGGGTCAACCGGTAATTTACTCTCCTGTTACTTTTGGCAGTGATTTAATTGCAACTTACAACTGCACATCAAGACCTCTACTACTTTTATTGAGCTATTTGAGTCTTAATTAGTACATACATCATTAGCAGCTGTTCCAATGGGTGTTAAACTCTATTTTCAGTTATACATAACCTCCATATACTTCTCCAGGTTGGTCCATTCACATTTGAAGCAAAGTTGCAGCCTCATCTTATTTGGAGTCTTGATCAGGTCAGTGCTGAAGGGTCCCAAACCCGCCTATTGTTTTTTTTTTCACGACCCACTGAGCTTTCTTCATATTTCATAGCAACTAATATATGATTTTCTCAGGTGAAAGAGAACATCAAGACCCAGACACATCAACTTATAGATGCTCGATCAAAACCTAGGTATCTTACTCATATTCTAATTCTGTAAAAGTCATAAGCACATCATATGCATGCAGTATATAAAGCCTTTGCCTTTATCCATAAGGATCTGCTTGGTGTTGATTAGTGGTTTTCTGAAGGCACTTGCATTTGCTAATTCTGATAACTGCTTGGAAGCATAAGGATCTCCCTCCCTCCCTCCTTCTCTTGAAAGATTCCTATAATGAACTAGTTCCACAGTGTTCAGCCAGTGGTACACATTCAGGAAAATGATTTGTATAATATAATGAGGATAACGTCCATTCATTTATTTTTGCTGAGAACTCAGTTTAGCTTTTGCACTTTAATTCTTAAGTGTATTTTAACCAGCACGGTGTATGCAGCTCTAATGCAGTAATGTTGTATATTTGTTTTGGTAATTGAAATTTGGACTTGCATTTTTAGATTGATTTGAAACTTCTATTTCAGATTTGATGGTGCAGTTCCGGAGCCACGCAAGGGGATTAGAAGTGGGCATGTACCTGGGAGCAAATGCGTTCCTTTTCCCCAGGTGGAAATTCTCCACTTTTCCATACTTTGATCAGTTTTTTTTTGTGTGTGTTTGGATGTTTTCCTGTGTTTATAATGGATGGTGATAGGCACTTATCTGATAAATATCATAGTTGGAGGCTGATGTTCAACATATGATACTTTGCACTTCTTGCTCATTCTAGTCGTATTTTTCTTTCATCCGCCCTTCCATTTTGATGATGTGTAAATGTGTGTGTTTACTAGATATATTGGTGACCAGCTGACTGCTCAGGTTGTATACCTGCGATGATATACTGGATTTGGTAGATGAGATAATCGCAGCACATTGACATAGTAAGAGATCATGATATTGTTGGTAGACACACTTGTAGTATTGGAGGTTATTCTTCCTCACTTATACTATGATACCTCATTAACCATGTCAGGATGGAGGGTCAGATGATCTTTGCTTGCACTTTCTTTGTATCTTGGTTATATACACTTTTGCACTGGATGACTGGAACATGGATTGGTGTTTGAACTAGAAGTTCATGTACCGTCATCCTTTTTGTGTGCATACAGAGTGTTGGCAGAGATGTTTTTCTATCTCTGGAAGTACCTTTTTTAAGCAACCCTTGGAAGTATTGTCTATGTTATTTCTTATTCTTCCTTGACTTTCTTCAGGTGCTTGACAGCTCACAAAAGCTATTGGCCCCAGATGAACTCCGTAAAAGATTTGAGCAAGAAGGTAATATTTCATCCATATAGGTTGCAAGTACTTCATTCCTGCTTGATACTCCAGTAGCCAGGCTGCATTATGTTTTGTTGGATATCCCTGTACTGGAAATATTTTTTAACACACCCCATTAAGCTAGTTTGGCTGCTGAAATACCTACATCTTTGCGAATCTGAGTTTAACTTAGCGTCCACCAAGTAGTTATATGAGACTAGCTAGTAACATGAAACTTCATTGCTACTGCAGTACCAGTGGATCACTGCCATACTGTTCCACATAATTAACACCGGTTATTCATTTGCTATTGAAACTTTGATCCTCTTGCATGCATGTATATGACCCACGATATATCATATTTCCTGGATTTAAGTACGGTTATCTTATTTATTGGATTTGTTGAAAGAGTGATATCCACTAGTTTTGCATAACATTTGTTGTGTACTCGTATCAGTTGAAGCTAGCACACATTTTTATGGCACCTAATGTAGAACAACAATAGCCAAGTTTTAACATTAGAAATCCACCATAGCTGTGGTAGTATTTATAATCTCTCTGGTACGATTCATTATCAGGAATATCACTTGATCAACCCCTTGTAACCTCTTGCGGCACTGGTGTGACAGCATGTGTATTAGCCTTGGTAAGATTACCTGCGACTTGATCACTTGAAATTTACTTTCCAAATGGCAAATTGTGCTTCTATAACCTTATCTCTCATTTTAGGGCCTTCATCGCCTTGGCAAAACTGATGTCTCAGTATATGACGGATCATGGACCGAATGGGGCGCCCATCCTGACACTCCAGTCGCAACTGCTGCCGCTTAGTCCCTATCCTGTTCATGGAGGACTCTTGATTGTACTTTCCTTGTACCCTGATCCTATGGGTAAAGGCGAAGGAAACTGAAGTGGTGGGGTGTGCGGAAGGTTAGGGAAGCGAAGCCTTTTGGTCATCACTGTAAATGCTGAAACAGAAAATGTCACATACACATACACTGGTGAATTATGAGTTCATAATTTCCCTTGCCGAGGTCCCTTTTCTTGGTGGAACAATAATAATGAAATGGCAAAAAAGAAAAATATGCCATCAGTTTTAGTGTCCGGTGCAGCACCACCTCGATGGATGCCACGTGTCTCATCTTGTTCAATCTCAACCATCACTTTGATTTCACTCCTGCCATATATGATATATGGGTGGCGAGTGAGGAATCAAGGGGACGGTTGATTGGCTATGTTCATCGAGTGGAGCTTCACGGCGTTGGATTTGCTCTAGGAATGCACATAGCATAATCTTTTTCTTTTTTGGCATCTAGGCCTTTTGTACTGCATTTATGAACAACATCTAAACCAATTTGGCACTACATTTTTGTTATGAACATGATGAACATCTAAATCAATTTGGCACTACATTTTTCTTTGTCTGGTGCAGAAGCGGTGGTGCTGGTGCTGGTGCTGGTGCTGCCGCCCATCGTCGCAACTGAAGATGTGTAGTATAAAGTATTAGGCGGTGACAGGAAGATTGGCACCGGCATCCCCGCCGGCAGGCTCGGAGGTGGCACCTCTCGCCGGAGCACGTTGACGGCCTGCCTGATGGACGGCCTGAGGCTCCGGTCTGGTTGCGCGCACCAGAGCCCGACGACCATCACCGTCTCCATCTCGCTGGCGTCGAACTCCCCCTTCAGCCGCGCGTCGGCAGCGTCGAGGATGGCTCCCCTGCCGTAGAACTCCCACACCCACTGCACGATGTGGATCACGTCTTCTTCCCTACCATCTTCCCCGTGGCGAGCCACCAGAGGCCGGCTCATCACGTCTTCTTCCCTGTGGCTGCGGCTAACGGCCACCAGAGGCCGCCGGCCGCAGGCGATCTCGAGGAGGACGACGCCGAAGCTGTAGACGTCAGTCTCGGTGCTGGCCCTGCCGGTGATCATGCAGTCGGGGTCTATGTAGCCCAAGGTGCCGGCGATCACCGTGGTGTGCGAGCGGCGGCCGTGGCCGACGAGCCTGGCGAGCCCGAAGTCGCCGAGCTTGGCGTGGAAGGACGCGTCCAGCATCACGTTGCTCGGCTTGATGTCCCTGTGAAGAACGCACTGCTCCCAATCCTGATGAAGGTACAGCAGGGCCGACCCCAGGCCGAGCACGATCTCGTGCCGCAGCGGCCATGGCAGCAGGGCGCCGTCCCTGGCGCTGTAGAGGTGCGTGTCGAGGCTGCCGTTGGGCATCAGCTCGTACACGAGGAGGAGCTCGCCGCCGCCATGGCACCAACCGATGAGCTGCACAAGGTTACGGTGCCGCAGCAGGCTGATGATCCTGACCTCCGAGGCGTACTCCTTCCTGCCCTGCTTCGAACCCTTGGACACCCTCTTGATGGCGACGTGAAGGTCCATCTCCTTAATGTAGCCTCTGTACACTGACCCGAACCCACCTTCTCCGAGCTTGCGCTTGTCCGAGAAGTAGTCGGTGGCCATGGCGAGCTCGCTGTAGCGGAACTGCTTTGGCCCGGTCCCTTCCTCGAACTCGTCGTCCATCTCTCTTGCTGCTTCTTCATCGACGAGCTTACTTTTTTCCCTCTTTCGCCGGGGGAGTCGCATGAAGAAGACCAGGGCTATCAAGCTGGAACCGACGAACACGCCGATCAGGATCCCGATGGTCTTGGAATGATCGGCGCTCTTGGAAGACGATGAAGGTCCTACGGATATCGCCGGGGGAGTTGGCGCCGGCGGCAGGGTGATGTCGAGGACGCCCACCTGGTAGCGCAGGTAGCAGCTGTACCCCTTGATGGCGCCGCCGGTGTTGTTGGGGAACAGGTCCCCCAGCCTGTCCGTGTAGCTTGAGACACAGCTGGAGCACTCGCTGGCGTTGAGGTCCCTGGTGCACTGCGCCAGGCCGTACATAGCCTGCGAGCCCGAGTACGGCGTGCTGCCGTTGGCGAGCCGCAGCGGCGAGCCAGCGACGCCGCCCGTGAGCTCGCTCATCAGCGCCACCCAGGCTGCCCGGGCGCTCTCCGAGGTGACGCCGACGGGCACCCCACGGACGGTCCCGTTCACGGAGTGCAAGTAGCTGAGGTCCGCGGTGGCCGGGATCGGCGCCGCCGAGTACCGGAGCACGCACGCGTCGTACATGGCGCGAACGTTCCGGCTGCCCGGGCACACCGTGGCGATCCCGGCGGGCGCCCTGGAGAGGCAGTCGAGGCACGCCGTCGCGTTGTGGTCGGCGTAGCACATGATGAGGCCGAACACCTCGTCGTCGGTGCCGGCCCCGGCGCTGCCCTCGTAGAACCAGCCGTTGTCGCCGGCCGCCGCGGGGAGCGCGGCGAGGAGCTGGTCCAGGTTCTTCTTGTACTGGCTGTCGGCCGTGTAGTTGTCCGCCGTCGAGCAGTCAGGCGGCCACGGCCGCAAGATGTCGTCGGCCTGACCACCAGTCGCCATAGCGGCGCTGCAGAGCCGGGCCACGACGGCAACGACAAGAAAGAAAAACCGGGATGCCATGGCCGGCGGCCGGCGAGCGACGCCGTTGCTTGCTCTTGGATGAGGGACTTGTGAAGAGCAAATTGCTTATCAAAATACAGGTATAATGCTGAAGTAACCGCATCGGTCACTCTTAGTCCAATTATTCATTTATTCATCAATTCTACAGTCTTGCCGATCGATGAATCTTTCAATGCTGTCATGCTGTTGGAAATGAATCTTTAAGCGCTGTCAGCTGTCATGCTGACGGAAATGGGAAGGAAGATGAGGAGCGTTGATTCGTTTTCTCAGTGGTGACGGTCCCCGATGCTTCCCTTTTTTCCTAAGGTCAAGGGCGATGGCTGTTGCCCAATAATACAAGCCGGGACCCATGAACAGATGGATTTTTATCGTGGTTCCTTTCTTTTTCGTTCGAGAATACGCAGGAAAGCTACGTATCTTTATAGTAAACAAAAATTGTGGTTCACTTTCTCGATGCTTATGTAAAAAACATCAACAAGCGGCAGCTATTTATTCTACTCGTGTAGTAGGAGAGAGAGTAGAGGAAAGAGAAAACTCTTCTTTATGCACTATGGTTGGGCAATAAGCTATTTCTTTCTCTTATTCTTCTTCTTTTTTCCCCTCTCTTCTTCTCATCTTCCTCCTTTGATCTAATGAAGGTCTTGGGCAGTAGGCAGGCTAGAGCCCTCCTAGGTCCGCCCCTGGGTGCATCCTAGGAATCTTTTGCCTATTACTAGTTTGCATAATCTTTGTGTTTATCTTAAAAATGATGTTCCGACTTTGTTCGCCACTAGCAGGATTGACCATTCTTTGGTGTGTGCGTGTGTGTGTTTTGTTTTTCCGCTGTGTGGTGTGGCAGGATGGCAAGGTTTCCGACGACTGCAACAGAGTCTGGACGTTCTTCAGTCGACGCTGTGGCTGCTAGCTGGAAAAGAGAATGGTCTCCGTCGCGATCACCCACCTACATACCCACGCCTAACGCATGTCCAAAGCAACAATTTTATATCTGCTGTCTAGCACAACCTTCTCCACTCTTGTGAAATTGGCCCCCTTTTTTTACAGTAAGCTGACTGCTGACTTGTTGAGACTCTGAATCTCTGACTACTTTTGAGTAAATCCGATTTCTGCATTCTGAGGTGCTAAATCCTCCTTTTTTTTTTTCATCATCCAAGAATTGGACAGCCCAAATGCTCAATAACCACCTGACTCTAGATTCTTCGTCGCAAAGCGAAGAACTGTAAGCAACGGCGTCGCCGGCCGGCCAACGGCCATGGTTACTCGCTTTATCCTTGCCGTTGCCCCCGCTCGCCGCGTCATCGTCTGATCCCGCTGCTTGAAGGAGGAGGAGCTAGCAGCCAGGCCACTGGCCACTGCGCACGGCACGCCGCTCTCAGCTGTTCCCAGACCACGCGATCGCACAGCCAAGGCAGCGCGCGCGACGGCAGATGAAGTTCCGGCATTGTGGAAACGACTCAAGCCGCTGATTAGTTCGCCGCCAACATTGCTCCCAAATCACTTGACTCCACCGCGGCGGCGGCGTTGCGCCGTCCTCGAGCACGGTCGCGGTGGCAGTCTACCGTCCAAACCGAAAGGAATCATCAATTTTTCTGTCCAATAGAAAGATACGACAGTGCGATTCTTCCATCTAGGGCGGATGGTTGTAACGGCGGCGGGGGCGGCGGGAGGAGCGACGGCAATGGAGCCAGTCCATCACACGGGTCTTTCTGCAAAACTTTGGATCGCGATCTATTTTGTACATATCTTTAAAGAACGAATCCTGGCAGAAAACTCGGGTGGTGGATCGGGCCACGTCGCGAGTTGCCCGCCGTCGAGCAGTCAGGCGGCCACGACGGCAACGACACCAAGGAAAATCCGGGAAGCCATGGCCGGCGCCCTGCTGGCAACGCCGTTGCTTGCCCTTCGATGAGGGACTTAGAGCAACTCCAAGAGGCTGCTAATCTTACCCCCAATACCTTTTTTAGAAAAAAGAGAGAAAAAATGAACTCCAACAATCCACCTAAACCTTCCCCAATTTTTTAGCGACGCTAAAAAACAGCCTGCCACCACGTATATTTTAGCGTTGGTGTTCCTCCCCCAATCCTGATTCCTGCACGCCCGCCAGTCCCTTCCGATGGGCCCAATACGATGACGTGGCCTGTGTTTGAAATATTGGGGGCTATTTATTAGCGATCTGTTGTGAACTGATATGTTTTTGGGGGAAATTTTTTTTGGAAGAACCCCCAATACATAGTTTTGGGGAAGAATTTTTTAGGATACTCTTGGAGTTGCTCTTATGAAGAGCAAATTGCTTCTCAAAATACAGGTCACCTCCTAGTCCGATTATACTCTTCAATTTTACCGTTGACTGGTTGTAATTTCAGTCTTACCATTGGACAAAATTTTAATTCGAGTATGTTTGATACCAATTAAAAAACTAAACGTGAACTAATCATAAAATTAATTGCATAAGTCGTGGCTAATTCGCGAGACAATCTATTAAGCATAATTTTCACGAATTAACTTTCATTTATACAATTGGTTTTGTAATTAACATATATTTAATACTTCTAATTAATATATAAACGCGACAGCGACTGAACTTCTGTTCTAGTTGAGTTCAGACACGGTCGATGAATCTTTCCGTGCTTGTCTACTGTCACGCTGTTGGGAAATGGGAAGGAAAATGTCGTTTTCTCGGTGGTCACGACGTACGAGTCGTCGCCTTCTTGTGTTTATCTGAAAAATGATGCTCCGGCTTTGTTCGCCGCTAGCAGCCAGCAGGACTGACCATTCTTTGATTTCTTTTTTTATTTAACGCTGTGTGGTGTGGCAGGATGGCAAAGATTTCCGACGGCTGCAACAGTCTAGACGTTCTTCAGTCCACGCTGTGGCTGCTGCCCGGAACCGGAGGGAAACAAGAAAAGAGAATGTTCTCCGTCGCAAGCACCCCTGGCTAGCGCGAATCATTCAAAAACTACTTATCGGGTTGGGCAATTAATTGTTTAGGTTTACTTTGCCGGAGCATTCGATCCAAGGCGTAGGAATCATTCCGACATCGTGTATTTGCCCTAGCCTGTTGGGAATGTAGGTGTCCGAGAATGAAAGCTCGACCACAGAGCAGACTGGAAGAAGTATGTACCTCATGAAGCAAGGACTAGCCGGAGCTAGTAGTATGGCCGCATTTGCTGGATGAATCCGTTCACTGCCAGCTTCCCTATCGCACTGCTGGAAGATAGCCTAGAAAGAGTGCAAACAGGAAGCTAGATCCTTGAGAAATAGAGGAGCTATGAGCAGGGTTTAGGATTCAGTCCCTGGCGAAAACACCAAATTTTGTGAAATTTCGGCTGAAATTTGGACTAAAAGTGAATCTTTCGATGAAGAGAATGAAATTTTGGACAAGATTTCTTTCACCGTCGAAAAGACCGAAATTTCACAAAATTCACAAAATTTCGACCAAAATTTTGAGCACTGGCTATGACTACTGTCCACGACCTCTAATGTCCCGAAAGTGATAATCCGTCAATCGCTCCAGAAACCTCAATGCTAACTCCAATAATTTCCTTCTTTACTACATAAAAAGCATCAGCGCTGCCGGATAGAAAACAAAATCATTTATTTATAGCTAACAGTTAGCTTTCGCTAGATTTCTTTATTACCACCTTTTCTTTTATATTTGTTTTTATTGTAGATTGGGTCGGTGTAAATAAAGGGTGAGCTCCAAACTATAGCGGGAAAGGCAGGTTCAAGATGTCTACAACACAATAAGATAGGTGAAGCCACTAATTTACTTGCTTTGAAAAAGGCAACCTTAGCTGATTCACGTTACCACTTGTTATTTCAATCCTTCCATGTCCAATCCACCCATCAAAGGAAGTTAGCAACATCACTTAACTCATGCTTCTGTTTGACTAGTTGTTCCCGTAACTCTTATTTCACAAATTCCCTCTTTATATGATCCTTGAAATCAATTCCCTTCATTCATGTCAATTCTTGACCATCTGATAGTTTGTAACAGCTGGGGAGAACAGTTCATTCATTTGTTAGCCTTCCATTCAAGTTGCTTAGTTAGGTGTTTGAATTAGCTGGAACGAACTCTTCAAGGAGAGGCTCTGCGGGGACTTGGAGGTCTCCGTTTTGAGGTCTCTTTTACGAATAAGGCAAAGACTACCCAAAATTGTTCTAAGGCTTCGTAAAGTTAGGTCTTTTTAAGGAAAAGGCTATACTCCTGAAGAACCGATTTGGATCAATCTCCGATTTTCAATGAACCAAGGATCATCCTTCTCAAAAGAATAGGTATTCAAACACATCATGGACTACCTTTCTTTCGTACTGCCAAGGTTACAATGGAGATGTCAATCTCTAGTTGAAATGGTAAATCACAGATGTAAATCTCTGCCTAGCTCAAATAATATAGAAGGGGGAGCATTAGCCTGGGGTGGTCACCATGTGCTTCTAACCCTTAACGTACACCAGGATACACCCACCTTCTTCTTCACGCGGTGCCTGGCGTTCCTAGGCCTCGACCCAGCAGGGCCCGCAGATAGCCCACACCCACCCAGCACGACCCAACAATATTTATGGGGCTGACGATGCACGCAAGAGGGTTAGCAGAGCCCGCAAACGCACCGCAAGAGTTTCTGTCTGAAGAATCAATCCGTTTGTGAGTTCTTCACCATCATCAGATGCACAGAATATTGAAGTATTAGTCAATCAGCAAAACACAGTTCCGTTGCGTACAAGATTGCAGCTTTTTACATTACGATTCACAAAGGTAACCACAAATTTACTTTCAGCTCTGCTCTCACAAAAATCCTCCTTTCAGATCAAACTGTACCTCACAATCTGATTTGACGACACAAATCTATAGCCTTGGGTGCAAGATCCCCTGATTTTATAAGGTCTAGAATGCCTGTATTCCGATCCAAAGCATAGATTGAACTGATTGGCAGCTGCACACGAATGGCAGGCACGCCCAGCCCTGTCTTCAGCAGCCTTCAAAGTGCCTTCCTATGGTGGAGCAGAGCGCTGGGGCAATCAATCTTTGCCTTTTATGCTTTGATAGTTTGTCCATGTCTCTGATATCTTGTCACCCATGACTGTAAGAATGATGTTGTAAAATGGCAGGAACCCCATGTTGTCAATGGGAACAAAAGCTGTTAGTGTTAGCACCTCTTTTTGGTTTCTGAGTTGTACACTATTTCAGTAAATATTTCCATTATCAACATGGAACATATCCATAGCAGATAGTAAAAAAATGGTCAGGACAAGTTTGATGCTACGTCGTAGTTGTTCTGTGGTCATTTCAGCAGGGTAGATGTCTCTGTCGTGCTGGAATGAATGGTCCCGGTGCCTCCTCAAATGCTAAATCG
>NC_028452.1:48569167-48582806 GCF_000263155.2 Setaria italica | reverse complement strand
GCAACCATGCATGTCTAGCACTTGAAGCTGAAGCGTTGCCACAATGAAGAAGCCGGAGAGCAAAGCGGGAACGTTTTCAGACGGCGCACAAGCTGGACTGGTCAGAGTGACGACCGGGGGGTGGGGGGTGGGGGGTGGGGGGTGTGGGGAGGGGGGGCTTTCGGGTCTGTTCGCTTCAGCTTATTCAGCCGGCTTATCAGCCACCAAACAGTGTTTTCCTCTCACCACAAATCAGCCGTTTCAGCTTTTCAGCTGCCTTATAAGCTGAAGCGAACAGGCTATTCGTTGCTCCAGATGCTGACCAGGGTGAGCACCACACCCGCGGTGGCATGTAGAGAGATAGATGAATTTGAGAATTACACCACACACCACACGCACATGAGAAGGTGGCCTTTCATATATATAACCTAAACCAGCTTGGTGTACAAGTATACAACTATAAGAGATATACGATATGTGTACATACATAGGCTATACATATCTCTAATACCCGCCCGCAGTCGCAGTGGGAGGTTCTCGGATGCTAAAACTGGACCTGAAATCAGTGAATAACTGCACTGATAAGCCTTTGGTCATGATGTCTGCAAACTGGTGCGACGATGGAACATGAAGCACGCGAAACTGTCCTAGTGCAACCTTCTCGCGGACGAAGTGGATGTCGATTTTGATATGCTTAGTGCGGCGATGGTGAACAGAATTTGCTATCATATAGACTGCACTAACATTATCACAATAGACAACCATCGCTGTAGCAACTGAAATGTGAAGCTCCTGAAGAAGCTAGCGTAGCCCACAACATTATGCAACAGCGTGAGCAACAACACGATATTCCGTTTCAGCACTGGAACGAGATACCGCAGTCTGGCATTTAGATGATCAAGACACCAGATTGTTGCCAAGGAAAACACTGTAGCCCGAAGTAGAACGTCTCGAGTCGGGACAGTCAGCCCAGTCAGCATCTGAGGACGCCGTGAGAGAATCAGCAGACCAATGCTAAGGTGAAGACCCGCGGACAATGTGCCCTTCACGTACTACGCTTGATTAGCGCAAGATGAGGCTCCCAAAGATCATGCATGAAGAGACACACCTGCTGAACAGCATATGCCAGATTAGGGCGAGTCAGCGTAAGATACTGAAGAGCACCCGCAAGACCCCTATATTCTGAAGGATCAACAACTGGAGCACCATCCATGGCAGATAGTTTGGACTTGGAGTCCACGAGTGTTGCCGTTGAGTGACATTTAGCCATACCAGCACGTTGGAGAAGGTCCATATCATACTAACGCTGTGAAAGGAACAAGCCAGCAGACGAGCGTGTGACAGAGATGTTGAGGAAGTGGTGCAGGGCGCCCAAGTCGGTCATGGCGAACTCAGAGTGAAGCCACTCGATAATGCGCTGAAGAAGAGCTGAAGAGGACGTAGTTAGCACAATGTCGTCGACATACAGCAGTAAGTAGGCGATGTCTAGGCCCTCTTTAAAAACACAAAGAGAGAGATGTCCGTAGCCAAAGCTGTGAAGCCCAAGCGACAAATGTATGTGACGAACCGCTGGTATCATGCTCGAGGCGCCTGTTCGAGCTAGTATAACAACTTCTGCAACAAGCACACGGCATCAGGAGCGGATGGATCGACAAAACTAGGCGGTTGTTGACAATACACTGTCTCCTCAAGATGACCGTGAAAAAACGTATTTTTCACATCCAGCTGGTGAATCGGCCAGGCACGAGAAGCGACTATGCTGAGGACGACTCGAATCATTTCTGGCTTGACCACTAGGCTGAATGTCTCATCATAGTCAACACCGTGCTGCTGCAAGAATCCCCAAACCACCTATCGTGCTTTATGATGGGTGAGCGAGCCATCGGCGTGGAACTTATGCTTGAAAATCCACTTGCCCATCACCACATTAGCACCGGAGGGCCGAGGGACGAGATGCCACATCCCATTATCGATGAGAGCCCTGTACTCGTCCACCATAGCTGCTCGCCAATTCGGATCGGCAAGGTGCTACGGTAGTTCGATGGAACCGGTGATGCGACGATGTGCGTGACGGACAGGTTCATCCTATCCATCGGCTTGAGAGAACCAGTTTGCGATTGTGTCACCATGCGATGCAATACTGTGTTAGACTTAATCTTGTTGATTTGTGTGAGTTGTTAATTGTGTCGTGTGTGTGTCAGCGTTACGTGTCGTTGGCTAGTTAGTGGTGTACGTGTGCTGCATGATGTAGTGGCCGGATCGGCAATGCGAAGTGAGTGGATCGGCAACTAGGTGGCAGTGCCAAATGTGACGTAGAGTCAGCTGTGCAGGTTTTTCTCGGTCAGGTGCTTGGCCTAGGGGTGGTGCACGTCTAGGAGCTGGAAGCAGTATGTGCGCACTCTGGCGGCCGTTGGAGTTGAACGTGTACGAGCTGTTACCTTGGATCCTGCTTTGCATGTTCGATGCATTAGTGTAGGGATTAGCTAGCTTCTTGACCGGTTCTTGCAGCTAGTGGTTGAGCACGTCGCTGAACAGAGGCCAAGGCTACTAGTGTGTGTTTAAATACGAGATCATATAATCAGTTTGTGTGTGAAAAAATATAAAAAAAGGCACAAGTGTTGTGTAGTGCCGGAAAAGCTCTGAGTGCCCTTTTCAAGTGCCCTGTGCGTGCGTGTTTCTTCTAGTGAGAGTTCAGAGTATCTCCGAGAGCTAGTGCTCGTGTGTACGTGTTCACCTTGCGTGAGGGAGCTGAGGGGCTGGGCCAACATTTGGTATCAGAGCCTAGGTGATGTCCAGCGATGGAGCGTACACGCCGCTGAGCCGACGTCCTGGCAAAGGTGTTGCGGGTGACGGCGACGACGACAACAAGCTGGTGAAGCAACAAGTGAAGGAGGCGGGGGTGACACTACGTTACTGTGGCGGATCCACTTCGAATCTACTTGGTTAAACATGATTTAGCCGCCTGATACGCGATGCTCATGCCTAAGCCGAGTAAACACGAAGTGCCGTCGGATTTTCCTCTGATTTAACCACTTGAACAGGAACATTTTAGCAGACTCACACGAAGGTGAGCGGTTCCAGAGAGTACAACAAGTCCACCGAGTTAACAAATTAACCACTGGATTTAGTTGTGAAATGAACATCAGAGTTTTACAGGATTTCGGAAAACAACAGAAGGTAAAACACTAGCGGAAGCAATCGTCGGGGTCGGACGTCCTGGTGAGGCCAGCTGGGACATCACTGATCCCTCTCCTCGCCGTCCGAGGAGGGATCCCACTCGACCGTCCAACCCGGAGGGAGCTGGGGCGGCCAAGTGCCAGCAGGAGAAGGGTCGGGGGCAGCAACTTCACCTGAAAAACAGGAGCCACAACAAGGCTGAGCTACTAAGCTCAGTAAGACTTAACCGACAGGAGTAAAACTACTCCACCATTCTAGACATGCAAGGCTTTTTGGCTGAGAGGTTTGTTTGCCAAAAGCACTAAGTAAACCCTATTTTCAAGTTTTATCTCCGATTCTAAGTTCTTTAACCAGTCTAGGTTTTGCAACCTATTCTAAGCAATCATAGAGCCAAACAAGGTATGTATATCAACAAATCCATGTCATCATCAGATTCCTCATTTACTCAGGGTGACATAGCGATCAAGCAATCTCAAACTGTGAGAGGCAGACGAATCGATTCGAGTTCTTTAACCATGCATGGTGAACCTAGCCTCACGACATCCGCGCACCCGGAGGTCGCTTCCTGTGTCGGCCTTCCCCATCAATCCCCTAACCCGTGTCGGGCCCATTTCCTTTGGTGCAAGGTTCCACAGACCCGGCCTCTGCCGTTCTGTGACCACGCATGCCACCACGTGCGACATCCAGCAGGGGAAACTCCGTTCCAAGAATAATGGGGCGACCACTCACGTCTAGGTTCAATCCGGTACTAGGCTTCCTCATCCCATACTAAGTATGAGGCTAGTACTTTCAAACACTTGATCACGAACACCACCACTGTCGGGCCTTAGCAAGTTTTCATAGACAGACGGAGCAACCATCCGACCACCAAAGAGTTACCCAAACCCTGGTCCCGTCCATCGTCCTTATAGTTATAACAGAAGGGTAGACATCCAACTCCTACAACTCGCGAGTGACAGGGAATCACTCGGCTTTTACCGTCTCCTAATTAAGCAAGCAGCTACTCGGTCCAACAGCTAGTGCTCAGATCATAGGAAACTAGATCATGCATCTAGGGTTTCAAACAACTCCTATACGTAAATGCACAAGCATGTTTCAAGGAAGGCATGCGCAAGTTTGGAAAACAACGCAGGGTTTTCATGCAACCGGGGCTTGCCTTCGAGCAAAGAGGAAGAGAACTGCTCGACTTCGGGGGCGGCTTCGGCTTCTGGGAGCAGGAGCTCAGCTACAGCTTCGTCTTCTGGCGCCGGGTGTAGCTCGTAGAAGCCGTCGGCGAGGCGTAGCTCTACACGAATGCAATGAAAGAGTTAGCATAGACGGTTATTTCAACAGAAACACTTGCTCGCCTGAGCCCAGAAACTCGCGACAAAGAGCAGGAGGGTGGGGAGGTTCAAAGGAGCTGGTGGAGATCAAGAGGTGAGGGTTGGAAAGGAACTTGTGATCTGATCTTTGAACTAGAGGATGTGGTATACTAGGGATCCTCAGACGCAAGCGCTGAAGGGTTCCTAAGTTTTACACATACACCCTCGGGTTGAAGAAAAAGATCACAGCCGAGCCCTCGGGCGAGGCGGATAAGGGTCGGCGGAACAAATAGGGTCGGGCGAGACGGAACCGGGGTCGGGCGGATAAGAGGGGTCGGGCGAAGCGGACTGGGGTCGGCAGCTTACCTTCTTCCTACAAGGAAAGCTTGGGGTCGGGAAGAAGCAGACTTGGGCGGAGGGACTAAGGCTTTGAACAACGACTAAGACCGGCAGTGCTCCGGCGGCGGCGGTGCTTCTTGTGGATCACAAGTGAGCTTTTATGCAGCACGGAGGAGCAAGCGGCTGGGTGGCTTGGGCAAAACGGAGGGGAGCTGAGAGGAGAGTTCCTCAAGAACTTTAGGGTGTGGTGCTAGGAGCTTGAGCAGGGAGCAAGAGAGGTGGCGGAAGGCAACAATGGCGGAGGGAACTCCGGCGGGCTTGCGCATTCCCTTTTTTATAGCGGCTGGGACGGGGAAGGGAAGCGGCACGGGAGAGAGAGAAGGGGAGCGGCGCGAAGGCCGGGGAAGAAGCAATGGAGTGCTCTGCCTGGGCGGCGATTGAGCGATGGGGGCGGTGGTGCAGGACTTCAGAGATGATGCCAGCGGTCATTGGGTTCTGGCGTCAAGACGGAGCAGGAGCGGGTATGCCGGTGGTTGAGATTTGACGGATGTGGGCGTTGCCGTGCGGAAGATTTGATGGACACGACCGGGTTAACGGCGCTAGAATCGAGGGCGCACAGGTGAAAAGACATGCAGCCGCGGGCGCGCGGGTGAGCGCGGAGCAACAGATTGTCGGGCGGCTTCTGACAGGGCGGGGAAAAGGAGCTGTCGCTGCCATGGTCGGGGTTGGCGAAGGAGGAATCGTCGGGTAGCGAAGACCAGGCGGCGCGACTGTGTTCGAAGTGACGGAAAAGACGGGCGACATTGGGCTCTGCGGCCGGGATCTAGCGGTGTGACGATGGGCGCGGGAGGCGAGGTGCTGCAGAAAGGTTGCAGAGGGGCTTCCGCTGCCATTGGGGAAGGGGGCGCGAGAATCCATTCGATCGCAGGTCAGAGACGAGGCTGAGCGGCGGGTGTCGGAGAAGATGAGCCACGCGGCGGGGAGACTCTGAAGCGAGCATGCAACTCGAGTGCGCCTGCCGCGGAAGATCTGGGGGAAAAAGATCTCGCGGGTCCACCGGTCAGATAGAATGGACGTTTGGGAAAGACTTAGAAGGATCCGATGGTGGGCTGGTTTTGGCGGGGTCGGAACCGAAGCAAGGCGGGGAGGGGTCGGGTCTCAGGGGTCGGGACCGGTCGAAAGGTTGAACTTTCAGGCGCGGCAAACTAGACAGATGATCGGGGGCTAGGATAAAGATCAACCTGGGAGATTTGGGGCCGGTCGTCACAGCCTACCCCTCTTAAAAAGAATCTCGCCCCGAGATTCAGGTACCAAAAAGGGGGTGTGCTATTCTTACCTCCTTGATGAGATAGAAAACCTGGGAAGCGCTTGTTCAGATACTCATCTGTTTCTCATGTTGCTTCATCTTCGGTGTGGTTTCTCCAGAGGATCTTGTACATTTTTACCATTTGGCGCCGGGTATGCCTTTCTTTCTGGTCAAGAACTCGGTCTGGGTACTCGGCGTAGGTCAGGTCGGGCTCTATCTGAAGCTGTTCTTGCTCTAAGATCTCGGTTGGAACTTGGACACATTTCTTCAGTTGAGACACATGGAAAACATCGTGTATGGCCGATAGCTGTTCTGGGAGTTGGATCCTGTAAGCAACGGGTCCACAGGTCTCCACAATCTCATAAGGGCCAATGTAACGGGGAGCCAACTTGCCTTTTACTCCAAACCGTTGTACTCCTTTGGTCGGGGAGACTCGAAGATACACATGATCACCAAGGTCGAACTGCAGGGGTCTTCTCCGCTTGTCGGAATAACTCTTTTGCCGAGATTGGGCAGCCTTGAGATTGGCTTGAATTACCCTTACTTGCTCTTCGGCTTCTGCCACTAAGTCAGGGCCATAGACCTGTCTTTCTCCTGCTTGGGACCAGTTCAAGGGTGTCCGACATCTCCGGCCATACAGGGCTTCGAACGGTGCCATCTTCAAACTGGCCTGGTAGCTGTTGTTGTAGGAGAACTCTGCCAAGGGCAGGCACTTATCCCAATTCTTGTCATAGTGGATGACACAAGCTCTCAACATGTCTTCGAGGATCTGATTGACTCTCTCGGTTTGACCATCGGTTTGAGGATGATATGTTGAGCTACGGATGAGCTTGGTGCCCATGGATGCTTGTAGCTGTTCCCAAAAGCGTGCCACAAACTGAACTCCTCGATCAGAGACGATGGTCTTGGGTACACCGTGTAGGGAAACTATGCGGTCGAGGTACAACTCTGCATACTGCTTGACTGTGTGGGTGGTGCGGACAGGAAGGAAGTGAGCGGTCTTGGTCAGGCGGTCCACTATAACCCAGATGGAATCATATCTCTGTGATGTAAGGGGCAATCCAACTATGAAGTCCATGCTGATGTCTTCCCATTTCCAAGAGGGAATAGGTAGTGGCTGCAGGGTACCTGCTACCTTTAGATGGCTGGCTTTAACACGTTGACAGTTGTCACATTCTGAAATATACCGGGCTATTTCCGGTTTCATGCCACTCCACCAAAAGGTTTGACGGAGATCATGGTACATCTTATTGCTGCCAGGATGGATTGAGAACTTGGAGAGATGAGCTTCATCTAAGATCCGCTTCTTAATGTCAGGGTCGGCTGGTACAACCAGTCGGTTTCCATAATATACACCTCCAGTTTCGCCCTGCCGGAATTGCTTATATCCTTCATCCTTTACTGAGATCTTCCTGATGATCCGCTTTATTTCTTCATCCTTTACTTGTGCTGACCGGATTTGGTCTTCCAGAACTGAGTTAAGGGTGATGTGGCCGAGGGTTCCATGAGAAATAATCTCCAAACTGAGTTTTCCCATCTCATGACACAGAGTCTCGGTAAAAGCTGTTACCAACAAGCAGTTGCAACGGTGCTTGCGACTAAGAGCATCGGCCACCACATTGGCTTTGCCGGGATGATAGTGAACTTCCAAGTCATAGTCTTTTATCAACTCCAACCATCTTCTCTGGCGCATATTGAGGTCGGCTTGAGTAAAGATGTACTTGAGGCTCTTGTGGTCAGTATAGATGTTGCATTGGGTGCCCATCAGATAGTGTCTCCATATCTTTAAGGCATGTATCACTGCTGCTAGCTCAAGGTCATGGGTTGGGTAGCTCAGCTCATGAGGTCGTAATGCTCGTGAGGCATAGGCAATAAGTCGGTTGTCTTGCATAAGAACACACCCAAGTCCAGTGCCAGAGGCGTCACAGTACACATCAAACGGCCTAGAAGGGTCGGGCTGAGCCAAAACCGGGGCTGTGGTCAGCAGGTGCTTCAGGGTTTTGAAGGCTTCTTTACACTTGTCGATCCACACGAATTTGGCCTCCTTCTTCAACAACTCTGTCATGGGCTTAGCTATCTTAGAGAAATCCGGTATGAAGCGCCGATAGTAGCCTGCCAGTCCAAGGAAACTTCTGATCTGGTGCACTGAGGCAGGAGGCTTCCATTCCATAACTTCCTGTACCTTACTGGGGTCGACGGCTATACCATCCTTGGAGATAGTGTGTCCCAAAAACTTGACACTACCTAACCAAAACTCACACTTGGAGAACTTGGCATAGAGTTGGTGATCTCTCAGCCGTTGGAGAACTACATGAAGATGATCGGCATGTTCTTCTTCGCTCTTTGAGTACACTAGGATATCATCAATGAACACCACCACAAACTTGTCCAGCTCGGGCATAAACACCAAGTTCATGAGGTACATGAAATAGGCGGGTGCATTGGTGACTCCAAAGGACATGACCAGGTACTCGTATAGTCCATATCTCGTGGAGAAGGCTGTCTTAGGTATGTCGCAGGGTCGGATCTTGATTTGGTGATAACCAGAACGAAGATCGATCTTGGAGAACACTTTTGCTCCGGCTAACTGATCAAACAAGACATCAATGCGTGGCAGTGGGTACTTATTCTTGATGGTCACAGCATTGAGGGGTCGGTAGTCCACACACATGCGTAGACTGCAATCCTTCTTCTTCACAAACAGGGCAGGGCAACCCCAAGATGATGTGCTGGGTCGGATGAAGCCTTTTTCCAACAGATCATGCAACTGGGTCTTCAACTCGGCCAACTCAGCAGGTGGCATCCGATAGGGTCTCTTAGATATCGGTGCGGTGCCGGGGATCAACTCTATGGAAAACTCCACCTCTCTATCAGGCGGCATACCAGGCAAGTCTTCCGGAAACACGTTAGGGTACTCACAGATAACATGGAGGCTTTCTAGACGGGCTCCCGACAGAGGGTATGCACAAGGAAGTGCAGACTTAGGATGTGTCAAGGATAGGATAGAACTGCCATGGAAGGGTGAGCTGATGTAGAGAGATCGGGCTGCTGTATCTAGAACCACATGATGTCGGGCCATCCAATCCATCCCAAGGATGACATCTATGCCTTCTAGGTCAAGGATGATAAGGTTTTCCTTGAAGAGGGTCGGGCCTAGCTAGAGAGGTACAAGAGTAACGATCTGATCCGATGCTATCTTCCCTCCAGGAGTGGCGATCACATAAGATTTCTTAGTGTGACCGACATCCAGCTCACATCTTTCTCTAGCCTTACTCCCGATAAAGCTATGAGAGGCTTCCGAATCAAACAACACAACAACAGCTTGATTTAAAACAAGGAAAGTACCCGTCATTACTGGCGCACCTTCGGGGAGCTCGGTCAAGCTGGTGTAGTTGAGTCGGCCTTGTCGGACTTGCACCTTGGGCCTTCTTCCTCTGTTTGCCATGGGGTTTTGGCCTTGCTGTTGATTCTTGTTCCTAGGGCAGTCCTTGGCAAAATGCCCTTCATGGCCACAGGTGAAACAACGGCTACTAGCTGCAGGGCGGGGTGGTGCTGGTGGGGTCGGCCGGGGCACCTGTGGTTGGAAGCCGGGGAAACGGGGCCCTGCTGCTGGTGGGGGTCGGGCAATCCACCTTCCTGACTGATGGGGTCGGCCGGGGGCTTGTGGAGGAACCATCCTGAACCTTTGGGTTGGCTGGCTCGGAAATGCCACGGAGGCTTTCCTCTTCTGGTCGGCCTTAAGAGCTTGCATGCAATCCTCTTGAGAGATGGCCAGATTGACCAACTCATTGTAGGTGTCCACCTTGATGGGGTTCAACCTTTCCCTGAGCTCCAAGCTCAGCCCTCGGCGGAATCGGTCCCGCTTCTTTTCATCCGTGTCCGCATGGTAGCCGACATAACGGCACAGGTCGTTGAAAGCTTGAGCGTAGTGCAGCACATCTCGGGTTCCCTGGGTAAGGGCCAGGAACTCGTTGAGCTTGCGCTCCAAGAGACCTTCCTTGATGTGATGCGCTTTGAACGCTGTCTTGAACTCATTCCAGCTGACCACATGGCCAGCCGGCAGCATGGCATGGTAGTGATCCCACTAAAGCCGTGCGGAGCCACGCAGCTGTTGAGCTGCGAACCGAGCCTTGTTATGGTCGGGGCATGGGGCGGTGAGAAGCTCGAACTTGGATTCGATCGTACGAACCCAGGCGTCAGCGTCGAGCGGTTCTTTTGTCTTCTGAAACAAAGGGGGCTGTGTCCCCAAAAAGTCCTCATAGCGAGCCACATGCGGCTGCTGCTGAGCCCTTCCACCATGGGGCTGCTGCTGTTGCCCTTGTACAAGATGCCTTAGCAGCTCAGTTTGAGTTGCCAGGATTGCCTCTAGTGGAGATGAGGGCGGGGGTGGGGGAAGATCCTGTTGCTGCTCGCTACTGCCGGGCACAGAACCAGACCTGGTGCGATGCGCCATCTGCAAGAGTTAGCGTTCCATTAAATTCATAATCTTAGAAGTACTCCAACAAATGGAACGTATAAGTTAAATCCTCCAATGCAACTCTTGCCGATAATGCCACACACGTCCTCAGAGAGGAGATACACTTTTCCCATACTCATGTTTGTTAGCGTTTTTCTGAGCCTTGTACTCAACTTCAGGCGAATCATATCCTACCCAGACTCCTATGATCCAACTTAAGCCAAGGGGTCGGGCTAGGCGATCCTCCCGAGAAAAAGGGTCGGCAACGATCCACATTAAAAAGGGGTCGGCCAACTGAACAGACTCCCAGAAAACAGCGTGTGGTCGCGGCGTTACTTACTTAGTCTATTCATTCCAACACTTTACAAGAGTTAGAGGCCAGATTAGAAATCGACTTCATATACAGCGGCGTTCCAACACAGAGAGTACTCGACTCAAGGCTAACCTATTACAATCCTTTCCAAATTTAGGCTGCCCAGGAGTACAACAAAGAATGAATCCCTGGTAACTCTAAGTCTACAAATGGACACTATGAGTAGGAGAAGGGGCGCCATCTTCTTCGATGTCCATACTGGACGCTCCCTCATCCTCCTCGGGGTCCTCTTGAGCCTCGAGCTGCATATTGAGGGCATGCATATCGTCGAGCTCAGCTTGATGCTCCTCCAAGTGAGCATTGGCAACTGCCAGCTCCATCTCTATCTCCATCTTCTCCTCCGACAGCTCGATCATGCCGTCCACGAGGTCGGCCACTTCTCCCTCGAGCTCGGAGATCCGGTCTTGCATGTCGTGTATCTAAATGCCTCTTTGGATAAGCTAGTAGGTTTGTCCTACCATATCTCTCCTAGCTGACTGGAGGTACCCGTGAGCATCCGCTGCGGTCCGGGCAAAGAGGGTCATAGCTCTCCCTTGAAGCTCGATCAGCCGATAGAGGGCTGCCATGCATCTGACATTGGTGGAGATGGTGACCATGGCGTACGTGGTGGCTAACACCTCAATATTCCCGACGCGGTCGAGCCACGCCGGGTCCAGCCGGTTCCTGGCGGGGAACAGGCCGATAGGGTCTAGCGTGATCTCCAGGGGATGCAGCTGGCAAAACTGGGTGAGCAGCTGGAGAGCGGCAGACTCCCAAGTGTCCTCCGGAGCAAGGCTGTAGGCTGATATGCCGAAGGAGGGCCAGTCGGGCCGCACAGGGGGAGGAGGTACCACCGCCTGTACATGGCACGTCTGGATACCCTGCTCCAGATACAGTCGTCCGGCGTATAATGGTGGGGACTGGTACCCAAACCATTTCAACGTGTCCCACAAAATCGCGGGAAAACCCTCGAAATGTAGACATGTCGACTGGAAAGTACCATCCGCTCCAAATAACACATGCTCGGGGACGGCCATCTGGAACCAAGAAACCGAAACCACATGAGATAGACTCCAAGGGTCAGGGGTTGGATAGAGAAGCATTCGGCTTTAACCGAGAGCAACTGGAAGAAACTAGAAATCCTTAGAACCGAAAAGAACTCTTCCGAACAAGGTTGCTTTTGAGAAGGAAACCTTACAGCTTTCTGGTTATGACGCATGCACGGCCTACCTTACTCTTAACCAAAACAACTGCCCAAACCTGGGTCTTACGCGGTCAGTGCCGGTGACAAGGCAACAAGTACGTCTCTCCCTATAATAGCTAGTCGATTCTAGCAACGTCTTCTAAACGAACGCGGTTAGCGTACCTACAGAAAACACCAACACACAAACCTTTCATGCCAGCACTCATGAAAGCGTTCCCAAACATTACCGCTCACTATAGGAACGACACCCATGCGTTTAAGGCTGCATGGACAGCACTCCACCGTGGAAATAGGTTCCCTTTGAATGGAACCATACAACCCTTCGCATACTCGCGATGCGGAATCAGCACACGTATGATAGGCGTGGTGAATCAACCGTGCTGATAGGTTCGTTGGAATCGAACCGTACCAACCTTCGTATGGATTACATACGGAACCTGCGCACGTGTGATAGACGTGGGCGAGAACAACCACGATGATAGGGTCCTTTGAATAGAACTCCCTATCAACCTTCGCATGCTCGTGATGCGGAACTCGGCACACGTATGATAGACGTGGCGAAGTGCTGGAAGGGTTAGCAAGATAACCAAGTAAAATATTAGTCACCTAAAACAACCCCAAAATCCCCTAGGGCCTCTCGCACTAAAGTCATCCTTAACGATCGTACGAGATTTTTTAAAAAAGTTTCTTGCAACTTTTATCTTTTTAAAGAAGTGTTTAGGGCTTGTTGTGTTCTCTGTACTGCTAAAACCGCTCTGGTACCAGCTGTGGCGGATCCACTTCGGATCTACTTGGTTAAACATGATTTAGCCACCTGATACGCGACGCTCATGCCTAAGCCGAGTAAACACGAAGTGCCGTCGGATTTTCCTCCGATTTAACCACTTGAACAGGACCATTTTAGCAGACTCACACGAAGGTGAGCGGTTCCAGAGAGTACAACAAGTCCACCGAGTTAACAAATTAACCACTGGATTTAGTTGCGAAATGAACATCAGAGTTTTACAGGATTTCGGAAAACAACAGAAGGTAAAACACTAGCGGACGCAATCGTCGGGGTCGGATGTCCTGGTGAGGCCAGCCGGGACATCACTGATCCCTCTCCTCGCCGTCCGAGGAGGGATCCCACTCGACCGTCCAACCCGGAGAGAGCTGGGGCGGCCAAGTGCCAGCAGGAGAAGGGTCAGGGGCAGCAACTTCACTTGAAAAATAGGAGCCACAACAAGGCTGAGCTACTAAGCTCAACAAGACTTAACCGACAGGAGTAAAACTACTCCACCATTCTAGACATGCAGGGCTTTTTGGCTGAGAGGTTTGTTTGCCAAAAGCACTAAGTAAACCCTATTTTCAAGTTTTATCTCCGATTCTAAGTTCTTTAACCAGTCTAGGTTTTTGCAACCTATTCTAAGCAATCATAGAGCCAAACAAGGTATGTATATCAACAAATCCATGTCATCATCAGATTCCTCATTTACTCAGGGTGACATAGCGACACGATGTTGAGCTGGGTTGTGGGGAGCAGAGT
>NC_028452.1:48491259-48567834 GCF_000263155.2 Setaria italica | reverse complement strand
ACTTCACTTGAAAAATAGGAGCCACACAAGGCTGAGCTACTAAGCTCAACAAGACTTAACCGACAGGAGTAAAACTACTCCACCATTCTAGACATGCAGGGCTTTTGGGCTGAGAGGTTTGTTTGCCAAAAGCACTAAGTAAACCCTATTTTCAAGTTTTATCTCCGATTCTAAGTTCTTTAACCAGTCTAGGTTTTTGCAACCTATTCTAAGCAATCATAGAGCCAAACAAGGTATGTATATCAACAAATCCATGTCATCATCAGATTCCTCATTTACTCAGGGTGACATAGCGATCAAGCAATCTCAAACTGTGAGAGGCAGACGAATCGATTCGAGTTCTTTAACCATGCATGGTGAACCTAGCCTCACGACATCCGCGCACCCGGAGGTCGCTTCCTGTGTCGGCCTTCCCCATCAATCCCCTAACCCGTGTCGGGCCCATTTCCTTTGGTGCAAGGTTCCACAGACCCGGCCTCTGCCGTTCTGTGACCACGCATGCCACCACGTGCGACATCCAGCAGGGGAAACTCCGTTCCAAGAATAATGGGGCGACCGCTCACGTCTAGGTTCAATCCGGTACTAGGCTTCCTCATCCCATACTAAGTATGAGGCTAGTACTTTCAAACACTTGATCACGAACACCACCACTGTCGGGCCTTAGCAAGTTTTCATAGACAGACGGAGCAACCATCCGACCACCAAAGAGTTACCCAAACCCTGGTCCCGTCCATCGTCCTTATAGTTATAACAGAAGGGTAGACATCCAACTCCTACAACTCGCGAGTGACAGGGAATCACTCGGCTTTTACCGTCTCCTAATTAAGCAAGCAGCTACTCGGTCCAACAGCTAGTGCTCAGATCATAGGAAACTAGGTCATGCATCTAGGGTTTCAAACAACTCCTATACGTAAATGCACAAGCATATTTCAAGGAAGGCATGCGCAAGTTTGGAAAACAACGCAGGGTTTTCATGCAACCGGGGCTTGCCTTCGAGCAAAGAGGAAGAGAACTGCTCGACTTCGGGGGTGGCTTCGGCTTCTGGGAGCAGGAGCTCAGCTACAGCTTCGTCTTTTGGCGCCGGGTGTAGCTCGTAGAAGCCGTCGGCGAGGCGCAGCTCTACACGAATGCAATGCAAGAGTTAGCATAGACGGTTATTTCAACAGCAACACTTGCTCGCCTAAGCCCAGAAACTCGCGACAAAGAGCAGGAGGGTGGGGAGGTTCAAAGGAGCTAGTGGAGATCAAGAGGTGAGGGTTGGAAAGGAACTTGTGATCTGATCTTTGAACTAGAGGATGTGGTATACTAGGGATCCTCAGACGCAAGCGCTGAAGGGTTCCTAAGTTTTACACATACACCCTCGGGTTGAAGAAAAAGATCACAGCCGAGCCCTCGGGCGAGGCGGATAAGGGTCGGCGAAACAGATAGGGTCGGGCGAGACGGAACCGGGGTTGGGCGGATAAGAGGGGTCGGGCGAAGCGGACTGGGGTCGGCAGCTTACCTTCTTCCTACAAGGAAAGCTTGGGGTCGGGAAGAAGCAGACTTGGGCGGAGGGACTAAGGCTTTGAACAACGGCTAAGACCGGCAGTGCTCCGGCGGCGGCGGTGCTTCTTGTGGATCACAAGTGAGCTTTTACGCAGCACGGAGGAGCAAGCGGCTGGGTGGCTTGGGGAAAACGGAGGGGAGCTGAGAGGAGAGTTCCTCAAGAACTTTAGGGTGTGGTGCTAGGAGCTTGAGCAGGGAGCAAGAGAGGTGACGGAAGGCAACAATGGCGGAGGGAACTCCGGCGGGCTTGCGCATTCCCTTTTTTATAGCGGCTGGGACGGGGAAGGGAAGCGGCGCGCGAGAGAGAGAAGGGGAGCGGCGCGAAGGCCGGGGAAGAAGCAATGGAGTGCTCTGCCTGGGCGGCGATTGAGGGACGGGGGCGGTGGTGCAGGACTTCGGAGATGACGCCAGCGGTCATTGGGTTCTGGCGTCAGGGCGGCGCAGGAGCGGGTATGCCGGTGGTTGAGATTTGGCGGAGGCGGGCGTCGCCGTGCGGAAGATTTGATGGACGCGACCGGGTTAACGGCGCTAGAATCGAGGGCGCACAGGTGAAAAGACATGCAGCCGCGGGCGTGCGGGCGAGCGTGGAGCAACAGAATGTCGGGCGGCTTCTGACAGGGCGGGGAAAAGGAGCTGTCGCTGCCGTGGTCGAGGTTGGCGAAGGAGGAATCGTCGGGTAGCGAAGACCAGGCGGCGCGACTGTGTTCGAAGTGACGGAAAAGACGGGCAACATTGGGCTCTGCGGCCGGGATCTGGCGGTGTGACGATGGGCGCGGGAGGCGAGGTGCTGCAGAAAGGTTGCAGAGGGGCTTCCGCTACCATTGGGGAAGGGGGCGCGAGAATCCATTCGGTCGCGGGTCAGAGACGAGGCTGAGCGGCGGGCGTCGGAGAAGATGAGCCACGCAGCGGGGAGACTCTGAAGCGAGCATGCAACTCGAGTGCGCCTGCCGCGGAAGATCTGGAGGAAAAAGATCTCGCGGGTCCACCGGTCAGATAGAACGGACGTTTGGGAAAGAGTTAGAAGGATCCGACGGTGGGCTGGTTTTGGCGAGGTCGGAACCGAAGCAAGGCGAGGAGGGGTCGGGTCTCAGGGGTCGGGACCGGTCGAAAGGTTGAACTTTCAGGCGCGGCAAACTAGACAGATGATCAGGGGCTAGGATAAAGATCAACCTGGGAGATTTGGGGCCGGTCGTCACAGTTACCCCATGCTCGCGGAGAACAACTACGGAGTATGGGCTGTCAAGATGAAGATCTTCTTGCGCACACAAGGTGTGTGGGCGGCTGTGGAGAGCAAAAGTCCGGTTGATGAGAAGATGGACCAAATAACTCTCGCCGCCATTGTCCAAGCTGTGCCGGAGGCCGTGGTAATAGCCATTTCTGAGGAGGAGAAGGTGAAGAAGGTGTGGAAAGCTCTCGAGGATATGCACGTCGGTGAAGAGCGCGTCAAGAAGGCCCGAGTACAAACCCTCAAGAGGGAGCTTGCTGGTATGTACATGGGCGATTCCGAAAAAAATAATGATTTTGCTTTGAAGGTCACCACAATCGTGAACGAGATTTGCTCTCTCGGCACGAAAGTGGAGGAGATCACAGTCATCGAGAAGCTCCTGCATTTTGTTCCCGATAAGTTCGGACCCCTCATCAGCACCATTGAGCAATGGGGGAATGTGGAGGAGATGTCGGTGATGGAGACGATTGGGCGCTTGAGGGCGTTCGAGGAGTCTTCAAAGGGGCGGCGTCGTGACAAGGAGGTGGAGCAGCAGCTGTTGGCCACATGTGCTGAGCCACGGCTCACGCGTGCCGAGTGGGAGGCCATGGTTGCTCAAGAGAAAATGAGCAGCAATGGCTCCAATAGCAACAGCAACAAGACCGGTGAGAAGAAGTACCGCGGCAAGTTCGACAAGTCCAAGATCGACTGCCGCAACTGTGGTGAGTTCGGACACTTCGCTGATGAGTGTCCTGTGGAGAAGAAAGTGCAGAACGGTGTGGCGCAACTCGTCGTGGCGGACGTCGATAATGAGCCCAAGCTGTTGTGAAGCCCAATGCGAAGGTGCAGAATAAAGCCAACAAGATTAGGGGGTGATTGTTAGACTTAATCTTGTTGATTTGTGTGACTTGTTAATCGTGTCGTGTGTGTGTGTGTGTGTCAGCGTTACGTGTCGTTGGCTAGTTAGTGGTGTACGTGTGCTGCATGGTGTAGTGGCCGGATCGGCGATGCGAAGTGAGCGGATCGGCAACCAAGTGGCAGTGCCAAATGTGACGCAGAGTCAGTTGTGTAGGTTTTTCTCGGTCAGGTGCTTGGCCTAGTGGTGGTGCACGTCTAGGAGCTGGAAGCGATATGTGCGCACTCTGGCGGCCGTTGGAGTTGAACGTGTACGAGCTGTTACCTTGGATCTTGCTTTGCATGTTCGATGCATTAGTGTAGGGATTAGCTAGCTTCTTGACCGATTCTTGCGGCTAGTGGTTGAGCACATCGCTGAACAGAGGCCAAGGCTACTAGTGTGTGTTTAAATACGAGATCATATAATCAGTTTGTGTGTGAAAAAATATAAAAAAAGGCACAAGTGTTGTGCAGTGCCGGAAAAGCTCTGAGTGCCCTTTTCAAGTGCCCTGTGCGTGCGTGTTTCTTCTGGTGAGAGTTCAGAGTATCTCCGAGAGCTAGTGCTCGTGTGTGCGTGTTCACCTTGCGTGAGTTAGCTGAGGGGCTGGGCCAACATACTGGAGGTGGTGGAGGCCCTTGCATCGGTCGAGGCGAGGGAGCAGGTGGTTGGAGGATGCCTGCACGTACGCTAGCACCAGCACGTAGCAGCCGCTGCGGCGCATGCAGAGCTGCCGGTGGACGCCGAGCATACTGGAGGCCGGAGGGGCCTGGTGGCGAGGAAGATGCTGGCAGCGCATGTGCTGGTCGTGGCTCAACAGCAGGCATTGGGGAAGTGGAGACCGCCCCTAACGCTTGGGTTGGCCCAGCAGCAATAGCTGGAGACAGAGCTGCAGGGGAAGACTGCTGCTGGCCAATTAGGGCAGCACAGCCCACGGTCGATGAAGATGCTCGAGTAGGCAATGGGTGCACAATACCATGCACACCAGTGCCGCTGGAAATAGGTTGCGGCTGCTCGACACTAGCGTCAAGCGGAGCAGCCGCGGGGCTAGAGCCTGACGGGGGCACGAAACCACACCCGTCCAGCGAACCTGCAGCAAGACGCGTTAGCTCAACGTCGGCGGGTGACGGAGCGTGCGCAAAATAGGGCGACTGCTCAACGTTAGGAAAGGACGGAACTGTCACACGGTTAGTAGGAGAATGCACAACCAAATCAACATTCGTATGGAGAAAATCAAAGGAGGTTGGCTGCAGACGAGGTGCAGTTTGGTGAAACGGGAAAATCGATTCATCAAAGACTACGTGTCTAGAGATAATAACCTTTTTAGTGGAGAGGTTGAGGCACCGGTATCCTTTACAGGAAGAGGGATAACCCAAGCAAACACATGCAGCAGAACGAGAAGCCAGCTTATGTTGGGATGTTGCCTCTAAATTTGGATAACATAGGCAACCAAATACACGAAGATGGTCATAAAGAGGTGGACACCGATGAAGGAGAGTATAAGGCACTTCATTGCGGATAGAAGAGGATGGACGTCTGTTTAGTAAATAGGTGGCCGTAGCCAAGCCCTCGGCCCAGTAGATGGGCGGCATAGAAGCATGGATCAAGAGGGTGCGCATAGAGTTGTTGATTGTGCGAATAATCTATTCGGCCTTCCCATTTTGCAGAGAGGTGTATGGACAAGAGAGACAGAGAAGGATGCCGTGAGCACTCAAGAATGAGGTGGTGGCTGTGTTAACAAACTCCGTGCCATTGTCTGCCTAAAAACACTTAACAGGGAGAGTGAATTGAGTCCGACTCCGTGCCATTATCTGCCTGAAAACACTTAACAGGGAGAGCGAACTGAGTCTAAGCGTAGGCAATAAAGTCAATAATGTGGCAATGCACCTCAGATTTCTTTCAAAGGGGAAAGGTCCAACAAAAATGAGTAAAATCATCTAAAAGGACCAGATAATAAGAATAGCCCGAAATACTAGTAACAGGGGACATCCAAACATCATAATGAATAAGCTCGAAAAGAGAACTAGTTTGTGAAGTAGAGGTGCTAAAGGGCAGGCGTGCATGTTTGCCAAGCTGACATGAGTGACAAAGTGAGCGAGCTACTTTATTACAGGAAATAAATTATCTGCGATGAAGAGTACCTATGACTGCAGGACCAGGATGACCAAGACGTTGATGCCAAGGAGCTAATGACACTGCAATGAGAGCATGGGCTGTGGGCGTGGCGGCTGGCTCAAAAGTGTAGAGGTCGTTGTTGCTATTGTAGCGAAGAATCATGCGATGGGTCTGAAGGTCCTTAACAGAGAAACCAAATGCGTCAAATTCGATAGAACAATTATTATCACGAGTAAACTAATGAATAGAAATTAAGTTTCTAATCAGAGATGGTACGACGAGAACATTATTCAAGGTAAAAGCAGATGCATTGGTGGAAAGAATGGACTGACCATGGGAGGTGACAGGGATGGTTGTGCCATTGCCTACGGTTATAGAAGAAGGAAATGACGGAAGGCGAGAGAGGAGTATACGATCAGATGATGACATGTGCGAGGTTGCACCGGAGTCAAGCACCCATGGCATCCCACCCTGGACGAACATCTGCTGCTAGGCTGCGATTACTCCAGCTTGATCCCAGGACGGTGTCGGTGAGGAGAACTAAAGCAGGGCGAAGGCCGTATGCGCCTGTTGCTGTGGATACGGGCCCAGCAGACCCGGTGTACCATGCCAGGATGGGCCACCCTACTGCTGTGGAAGAGGTACCCACCAGCTAGAGCCGTCGGCTTGCTGAGCACCACCCTGTTGCAAGGCCCAGGGGTTAATGCACACCCAAGAACCAGTGGGGGTGGTAGGCCGTGGAGCAGATGATTGCCCAGCGGCAGGGTTGCCACTGCGTTTGTTGTGCCGTGAGCGCTGCCCGCTGCCGGCGTTGCCATGCTGCTGTTGCCCACCCGCAGATGTAGAGGAGGAAGTTGTGTTACGGCAACCAGAGGCAGGGCAGGACGAGGAAGAAGGTCCGGCTGCGAGGAGAGCCGTCGATGCTGAGACTTGGTCTTCATTAGCCAATCGCAACTCCTTTAGGATGAGCTGATTGCGGGCACTAGCGAAGGTGAGAACAGGCAACGCAGCAATATTGTCACCGCAGGTGGAGTAGCGCTTGTTGAGGCCCCGCAGAATGTTGAGGATGAGGGTGGGCTCTAGCACCAGGTGGCCGATGTCGCGGAGGGTGTCGGCGGCGGTCTTCATGCACTGGCAGTAGTCATCGATGGACGAGTCCCCTTGGGTCATCGAGTGAAACTCGTGACTTAGGAAGATGGCACGTGGCGCGCGGTTCACCTGGAACAGGTTTTCGATGGCGACGTAGAGGGCGCGAGCTGTTTGGCCTGGCTCCATGGTGAGGTCAAGGACTCGATCAGAGACACAACCAAATAGCTAGCTCCGAACGCACGCATCAGCTTGCTGCCATGTAGGGTCGGTGGCTCGGGGTGGAGCAAAGCCGTCGATGTGCGGCAGTGGCCCAAACTTGCCGCACATGGCACTGAAGAACGCTGACCACTTGTTGAAGTTAGGGTTGGTCATCTGGAGCTCGATCGGCACATGTGACTTGATCGACATAGTGGTGTAAGGGTGGATGAAGATCAACCCGACGGAGTCGTCGAGTGCCGAGGGAGCGGACGGCGAGCTGGACAGAGGCGAGGTCGCTGCCGTTGTTGACAAGATCGTTGAGGACTCCGTCGAGGAGGTCGACATGGTCGATCAAATGCAGAACGACGCAGTCGGCGGGCGTCCTGGTGGTGAACTGGAGGACGTACGGGAAAGGAGGCTCGTGGTAGAATGAATCTCTACGTGACCAGGCACATGCAACGGAAGGGCACGTTGCTGGCTGGGGAAAGGAAAGCGCGGCGAGAAGGAATCAGCAGCGCTTGGTGTGGACGTGCGACGGGGAGTCGGCGCATGGGGAGGAGGATGCTGTTGGGATACGAGGTAGGCTACGCTAGCGCAATTCAGATTTTCTACCGTGTATAACCAGGAAGAACTGCCGTATAAGGATCACGGGATTACCATTCGACGCACTACTGGTGCGGAAGATGTAGATATGCGTCGATGCAGTGAAGACGATCACGTAGTCGTACGTAGTCGATCACGTCCAGCAGCTCCTCAGCAGCTCGTCCACGTGCAACAAGATCGCCTCCGGTGCCGCGGCTCGTCGTCGGCTCGTCGTGGCTCGTCGGCGGCTCGTCCAAGTGCTACAGGCGCAACACCTCCAAGGTATCCACACGTGCAGGGAGGAAGCGTCGCAAGCCGGACTGCTAGATCCACGAGTTGCAACAGGCGAGGGTGTGGGAGGCGCGGCAGGTGTGTTTCGCCAAAAGGGTGTTCACCCTAGGGCGCCCCCACCCCTCTATTTATAGAGGTTCCTGACGGGCCTCTGGATCCGAGGCCCATTAGTACTTCTAAACCTAATCCAACTCGGATCTGATCCGAATTGGGCTTCCAACCCCTTAAGTGTGTGACCCTATGGGTTCGGATACGTATAGACATGGCCCGAGTACTCCTACTCGGCCCAATAGTCGGTAGCGGCCTCTAGCAAGACGTGCCAACTCCTATACGCACATGAAGATCATATCAGACGAACCATCACAACATAATATACATTCTATTCCCTTTGCCTCACGATATTTGGTCTAGCTTCAAGCCGACCGCTCTTTCTCGATCCTGTGATTCGGAATCCCTTTGTAGGTTAACTCTTAACCGTACGTAGCATGGCCATGCATTTTCGGATCCGATCACTCGAGGGGCCCAGAGATATCACTCTCAATCAGAGAGGGGCAAATCCCATCTTCATTGACCATGTCTCATAGCATGCTTCTTGACAAACCCGAAAGCTACCTTTATAACTACCCTGTTACGGCGTAGCGTTTGATAGCCCCTAAGTAGGTCGATCCACATCTAGAATACATGCGACAATCTCAGGTCTAAGGACAAAGCGTATATGTTGTTTAAAGAGAGAACTACTTCTCGTGTTGGGTCAGTCCTAGCACATGTCTCCACATGTGTCCACATTATTAGTTCAACATCTCCATATCCATGACTTGTGAAACATAGTCATCAACTAATACATGTGCTAGTCTAATATTCATGTGTGTCCTCACATGAACTCCGACTAGGGACAACTTTAGAATAACCATACAAGTAAAGAGTTTCACATACAATTCACATAATTGCAAATCAATTCAAGTAGCCTTCAATGGATATTCAATGAACACAACATACAAATCATGGATACAAATGGAATATCATCATCTCTATGATTACCTCTAGGGCATACCTCCAACAGTCTCCCACTTGCACTAGAGTCAATCTAGAAGGTACCTAATACCCATAGCTCTTACATGCGCATCATGCTTAGCCTGCGGGAGTGGTTTTGTCAACGGATCAGAAATGTTCAGATCCGTGTGTATTTTGCATATCTTGATCTCATCCCGGTTAACGAAGTCTCGAATGAGATGAAATCGCCGCATTACGTGTTTGTTCTTCTGGTGGTTCCTTAGCTCCTTTGCTTGCGCAATTGCCCCATTATTATCACAGTAGAGATTCAATGGGCTGGACGCATTCGGGAACACACCAAGCTCAATGAGGAAATTCCTTATCCAAACACCTTCCTTCGCGGCTTCCGAAGCCGCGATGTACTCGGCTTCTGTCGTAGAATCGGCCACCGTCTCCTGCTTGGAACTCTTCCAACTAACAGCACCACCATTCAATGTGAACACAAATCCTGATTGTGACTTTGAATCATCTCTGTCGGTTTGGAAACTAGCATCGGCGTAACCTGTTACAACGAGCTCCTCCTCACCTCCATAGACGAGGAACATATCTTTAGTCCTTCTCAAGTACTTAAGAATGTTTTTCACCGCTGTCCAGTGACTCTCACCTGGATCAGATTGGTGTCTGCTTGTCATACTTAGCACATATGAAACATCTGGGCGAGTACTTATCATTGCATACATGATAGATCCAATAGCCGAGGCATATGGCACTCTACTCATGCGATCCCGCTCATCAGCAGTCGAAGGACACTGAGTCTTGCTGAGATGTATGCCATGTGACATAGGCAAGAACCCTTTCTTTGCCTCTTCCATGCTGAACCGCTTCAACACTTTGTCAATGTAAGTATCTTGGCTTAAACCTATAAGCCTTCTTGATCTATCTCTATAGATCTTAATGCCCAGAATATATGCCGCTTCCCCTAAATCCTTCATCGAAAAACTATTTTTCAGTGAAGTCTTTACGGACTCAAGCATAGGAATGTTATTTCCAATCAGTAATATGTCATCCACATATAAGATTAGAAATACTACAGAGCTCCCACTAACCTTCTTGTAAACACAAGACTCTTCTTCGTTCTTGGTGAAGTCAAACCCTTTGACTACTTCATCAAAACGAATGTTCCAACTCCTAGATGCTTGCTTCAATCCATAAATGGATCTCTGAAGCTTGCATACCTTTCCAGCATTTTTCGGATCGACAAAACCCTCGAGCTGTATCATATACACGTCCTCAGCTAGGTTTCCATTCAGGAAAGCTGTCTTGACATCCATCTGCCATATCTCATAATCGAAATATGCAGCTATAGCTAGAATAATCCGAATGGACTTAAGCATCACTACGGGCGAGAAGGTCTCGTCGTAGTCAACTCCTTGAACTTGTCGAAAACCTTTTACGACAAGTCGTGCTTTATAGATGTGAACATTTCCATCCATGTCCTTTTTCTTCTTATAGATCCACTTGCACTCTATGGATTTAACACCATCAGGCGGGTCAACCAAGTTCCAAACTTGATTGTCTCCCATGGACTCTATTTCGGATTGCATGGCACTCTGCCATTTTTCGGAGTCTGGGTCCATCATTGCTTCTGCATATGTCGCAGGCTCATCATTGTCCAACAATAATATTTCCCGCATTTCGCGGAGCCTTGCCGACCTTCGTGGTTGTGGCGGTGCTTCTCTTGCCATGGGTATCTCAACTTGTTCTGCTACGTTAGCATCACTCATTGATTCTTGCCCGATCGGCTCATCTTGAACTTCTTCAAGATGCACTGTCTTTCCACTCTTTTCTCCTTTGAGAAACTCTTTCTCTAGGAAAACCCCGTTCCGAGCGACAAACACTTTGCCTTCTGATCGGTTGTAGAAATAATATCCCAAAGTTTCCTTTGGCTATCCCACGAAAATGCACTTATCTGACTTGGGTGTGATCTTGTCCGACTGAAGTCGCTTGACAAACACTTCACATCCCCAAATCTTTAGAAAAGACAAACTAGGAACCTTTCCAGTCCATATCACATATGGTGTCTTAACTACGGATTTAGATGGTACCCTATTAAGTGTGAAAGCTGCTGTTTCTAGAGCGTATCCCCAAAATGACAACGCTAAGTCCGACTGGCTCATCATTGATCGAACCATGTCTAACAAAGTTCGATTACGTCGCTCGGACGCACCGTTTCTCTGAGGTGTTCCAAGCGGCGTAAGTTGTGGAACAATTCCGCAACTCTTTAGATGATTGCTAAACTCGTGGCTTAAATACTCGCCTCCACGATCAAATCGTAAGGCCTTAATTTTCTTGCCACGCTGATTTTCAACTTCATTCTGAAATTCCTTGAACTTTTCAAAGGTTTCAGACTTGTGCCTCATCAAGTAGACATAGCCATATCTACTAAAATCATCAGTGAAAGTTATGAAGTATTGGAATCCTCCTCTAGCCGTCGTGCTCATTGGTCCGCATACATCACTATGTACGAGTTCCAACAAGTCTACTGCTCTCTCAGGAAATCCTGTGAAAGGCGTCTTGGTCATCTTGCCTAGCAAGCAAGTCTCACATGTCTTGTATGATTCAAAATCAAACGAAGTTAGAAGTCCATCAGAATGGAGCTTCTTCATGCGCTTTTCACTTATATGACCCAAACGACAATGCCATAAGTAGGTAGGACTCAAATCATTAGGCCGAGGCCTTTTAGCACTTACATTACAGACAGGTGAACCATCAAGATTTAAAACAAATAATCCATTCACAATGGGTGCAAAAGCCATAAACATATTATTCTTAGAGATCACACAACCATTGTTTTCACTCGCAAATGAATAACCATCCTTCATCAAGCATGAAGGAGACAAAATGATTCGACTTAAACTAGGAACGAAATAACAATTATTCAACTCCATAATAAATCCTGACGGGAGGTGGAGTTGCATCGTCCCGACGGTCAACGCAGCAACTCTTGCATTATTGCCCACGCGGAAATCAACTTCTCCTCTTTCCACGCTTCTACTTCTTATCATTCCCTGCATCGAATTGCAAATATGAGCAACCAATCCGGTATCAAATACCCAAGAATTAATAATTGTATCAGCGAGAAATATGTTGTCTATAACATTAACAACAAGTGTACCTGAGGTAGAAGTACTCTTACTTCCGCCATTCTTCAAGGAAGCTAGGTACTACTTGCAGTTTCTCTTCCAGTGACCAAGTTCATGACAGTAAAAGCACTCTTTGTCTGGAGCAGGTCCAGGTCCAGCTTTAACCTTGGGCGGTGGGTTTGGCTTGGACGTTCCAGCCTTGCCCTTCTTCTTCCAAGAATTGCCCTTCTTCTTAAAGCTAGGCTTGTTCTGTATAGCCATCACATGGCTGGTACTAGCGCTTTTCTTGATGTCAGCCTCTGCTGTTTTAAGCATGCCACACAGCTCATTCAGACCCTTCTCCGTCCCATGCATATGGTAGTTTGAGATGAAGTTCCCATAGCTAGGCGGAAGAGACGAAAGAATGAAATCAGTGGCCAACTCTTGGCCTAGTGGGAAGCCTAGCTTCTCCAACCGTTGAGTGTAACCAACCATCTTGATTATGTGTGGTCCTACTGCTGCGCCTTCTGCTAGCTTGCTCTCAACAAAGACCTTAAACACATTGAACCTTTCAGTCCTGGCCTGTGTTTGGAACATGTCTCTAAGTGCCACGATCATATCGTGCGCCTCATGGTTTGTTTCGAACTGCATCTGCAGCTCGGGTTCCATGCAAGCAAGCATAAGGCAGCTTACTTCGAGGTTAGCATCACATGCTTTCTTGTAAGCATTCTTAGCAGCAGCGGGTGCATCATCAGCAGGTTCTTCTGGTAGTGGGTTGTCTAGAACATCTTCCTTTTTCTCAGCCCTGAGAACAATTCTCAGGTTACGGATCCAATCCGAGTAATTTGTTCCATTCAACTTGTCCTTCTCAAGGACCGAACGCAAAGCAAACGGTGTAGTGCTGCTAGGTGCCATTAATCTACAACAAAATAATGCAAAATACACTAAGACAAACGTATCCATGATAGAGAAAATCACATTAAACTAATTTAACAGAATCTACTCCTACTAAAATCAATATCCCTCTATTGAAACTTAGTGATTCAGGATCCACAACTAACAAGTCCACTAGTGAGCTTTAGCATCACCGCTAGCAAACAAGGTAGATCGGAAAGCAACTTTTGCTAATCATATCACATATGACTCCTGTTGTTGGGTGACATCTCTATGTCTCGGCGCCCAACCTTTATGCCCCAAGGTCCTTAACCGTTAAGATAACCTTGTTAAGCAAACCAACCCTTATGCGTGTAAGTGTCCGACACAAACCCGTCTAGTCAAGGAAAACTAGTGGCACCCTAATTTCATAGACCCACCACTAATTGTACAAGACATGGGACGGTGCAATTTTTAGTTGGGAGGGCATACTAACTTAAACTTTGTGAGGGATCGTTCTACTTCTAACATCACAGCATGCAGAAAGTAAAACATAAACAGAATAGCATTCACACAGTTGTGACACAGTATGGCCTGTTTTTCTTATGGTGATCTCCATCTCCATAGAATCTGTTCACCATGGTGATCTCCATCTCCATGTTCCATGTGCGCCATTCTTCTGGTGATGAGTCCTCCAAGAACTAGAACATGCTATTACGCTTAATAGCTAGTAAAGAGTAATGAAGATTACATAGTTGCTTGGATCATCACAGATTGGTACGCAGACCATTAAATATAATAAAATGACAACACATATGGCTCCTGCTGTATTGCCGTACGCGCGACACGCAGGTCACGAATGAGTTACACACATGCATCACATACACAAGGGGGCCATACTGATCACAAGATACATACATACATCCTGCAAAACAGAGTTAGGCGCCCTAACGTTCCAAACTTGGGAGGCCCGAAACTCCATCTTCCAAGCCGAATTTGGGAAATCTAATCTCGCCAAAAATGGCATAGCCATTGAATTTCATGTGTAACTTTTTCTGTAGATCAATTTTCATATAAAATTCGCCCCGATCCGAGATCGTACCGAAAAGTTACGGCTGATTTACCGAAGCATACGCATGCGGCAAAAATCCCGACCCCGGCAGTAGATCTCATCTACCATTGCACATCTAATGCGCCTGGCGTATGACCCTGGATTTCGATTCGACCAATCATATTGATCTTCGCTCACTGCAACTGGATTTACGTGTATCACTTAACTCCGATGGCGGAAACCGACCGGTAGGAGTATGTCGTTACACTACCATTGCAGCAAGGGCACGAAAACAGGACATAGATCAAACGGAAAACTCGCATATCTCCATATGCACACATCCCGAATCCAAAACTAAGCAGCTACGGCTCTGATACCACTGTTGGGATACGAGGTAGGCTACGCTAGCGCAATTCAGATTTTCTACCGCGTATAACCAGGAAGAACTGCGTATAAGGATCACGGGATTACCACTCGACGCACTACTGGTGCGGAAGATGTAGATATGCGTCGATGCAGTGAAGACGATCACATAGTCGTACGTAGTCGATCACGTCCAGCAGCTCCTCAGCAGCTCGTCCACGTGCAACAAGATCGCCTCCGGTGCCGCGGCTCGTCGTCGGCTCGTCGTGGCTCTGATCCGAATTGGGCTTCCAACCCCTTAAGTGTGTGACCCTATGGGTTCGGATATGTATAGACATGGCCCGAGTACTCCTACTCGGCCCAATAGTCGGTAGCGGCCTCTAGCAAGACGTGCCAACTCCTATACGCACACGAAGATCATATCAGACGAACCATCACAACATAATATACATTCTATTCCTTTTGCCTCACGATATTTGGTCTAGCTTCAAGCTGACCGCTCTTTCTCGATCCTGTGATTCGGAATCCCTTTGTAGGTTAACTCTTAACCGTACGTAGCATGGCCATGCATTTTCGGATCCGATCACTCGAGGGGCCCAGAGATATCACTCTCAATCAGAGAGGGGCAAATCCCATCTTCATTGACCATGTCTCATAGCATGCTTCTTGACAAACCCGAAAGCTACCTTTATAACTACCCTGTTACGGCGTAGCGTTTGATAGCCCCTAAGTAGGTCGATCCACATCTAGAATACATGTGACAATCTCAGGTCTAAGGACAAAGCGTATATGTTGTTTAAAGAGAGAACTACTTCTCGTGTTGGGTCAGTCCTAGCACATGTCTCCACATGTGTCCACATTATTAGTTCAACATCTCCATGTCCATGACTTGTGAAACATAGTCATCAACTAATACATGTGCTAGTCTAATATTCATGTGTGTCCTCACATGAACTCCGACTAGGGACAACTTTAAAATAACCATACAAGTAAAGAGTTTCACATACAATTCACATAATTGCAAATCAATTCAAGTAGCCTTCAATGGATATTCAATGAACACAACATACAAATCATGGATACAAATGGAATATCATCATCTCTATGATTGCCTCTAGGGCATACCTCCAACAGATGCGGCGCGAGGAAGGCGCTAGGGAGCTAGGGCAGCGAAAGAACCCTAACTTGTGATACCATGTAGAGAGATAGATGAATTTGAGAATTACACCACACGCCCATGAGGAAGGTGACCTTTCATATATATAGCCTAGACCGGCTTGGTGTACAAGTATACAACTACAAGAGATATACGATACGTGTACATACATAGGCTATACATATCTCTAATACGGCGACATGCCTGCCCGCCGTGTCATCGTCTGATGGCGCTGGTAGAAGGAGGAGGAGGAGGAGCTAGCGGCCAGGTCACTACCCACATTGCTCGCTCTCCCAGCTGCTCCCCGACCACGCGAGCCGTGGCAGCGCGTGTGACGGGTGGTGGAACGTGTCGAGAGAAGCGAATGCCGTTTGTGTTCAGCGAGGGCAAATGAAGTGAAAGCAATGTGGGGAACGCCTCGAGCCACTTACCAGTCCGGCATGGCAGCCGCTTGAATTGCTCTCGAATCACTCGATTACGCTGCCGCCGCCGTGGCGCTGCGCCGTCCTCATGCACGGTGGAGGCAACAATCTATCGTGAAACCCAAAGAAATCATCAGTTTCCCTGTCCAATTGGCAGATCTGACGTTGCGCTTCTTACATCCATGGCGGAGGGTTGGAACTTGGAGGGGCGGCAGCGGCGACGGATGGCGGCAGGAGCTATGGCAGTGGAACCAAACCAATCTAGGGGCCTTTATGCAAAACTGTTGGATCGCGATTATTAATGGCGATCCAATATAGGGTATTTTTAAAATCATAGGGGTTGTTTTGTAAATAATCGGATCTCGATTATTATTCGCGATCCAAAATATGGGTATTATGTAAATGTTTGGATCGCAATTATTATTCGCGATCCATAATCGCGATCAAAACTAGGGGCCATTTTGTAAAACAACAGGGGTCAATGTCTCGGCAAAAGTTTGGCGAGGTTGCCCCACCGACGGCGGCATCCTCTCAACGCCTTCAATGGCACGTGGCCCAAAGACCGCCGCCGGTCCACGATGGCTGCTGGCACCACCTTCCTCCCTGCATGCCCCCACGCCACCCCTCTACATCGTCTCCGGCGACTCCTGTCACTAGTGACCCTCCCCCTATCTCCGCGTACTAACCTGTCTCCACCGCGACTTCCCCATCGCCTTCCTCCTCCGGCTCCTTCCTCCTCCTCCTCTGCTTGCCCTAGCACCACCTTCCTCCTCCGGCTTCGGCGGCTCTCGCCGCCGCATCCACCACCCTAAACCGGCTCCGCCGGGGAGCTCACCTCCAACCCTTGCTCCCGCTCGTCCCTAGTCCACCGGTTGTCCAGCTGCCGACCCCTGTCGATGGCATCCTCGCCGCCGTGCTGCACCACCCTGCAATCCGCCTCCGCCGCAAGGCCTACCTCCGGCCCCCACCCCACTTTCTAATGTCGATGACAGGCTCCCCCGGTAGCACTAAACCTGAAGCTCTAATTCCGGCGGCGGCGGCGGCGACCCGAAGCCCTAACAGAAGAGGAGGAAGGTGAGGGAGAGGAGGAAGACGGGGGTTATCGGATGAAGGGAGGGGAGGAAGACGGGGGAGAGGAGGAAGAGAGAGCTGACAGGTAGGCCCCGCATATGCGACAAGGTCTCTCCTTCCGCCAACGTGGCCACCGCGTGCTCCACGCTACCAATGCCACTGCCCCCGCTGCCTCCTGCAGCAAGCTGCAACCACAGCCGCGAATCGAAATGGAATCATAGCAGTAGCAGCCAGGTAGGAGGTAGCTGCCACCCCCGCCACCACCCCCTGGTGCCTCCCCCTCTCCCATCAGAGAAATTTCGATATCACTCAATTCGAACGCCTCACTATTCTTAACACTCAATTCGTGAGGCTTTCAAAAATTAACACCGAAGCACACGAATTCCTTCGATCCAAGGAACTCTCTCATATTTTCTTCACTTCCTCTCTTTTCTTTTTCATTTCTCCTCCTTTCATACCTCAGTTGACGAATATACCCCTAGCCTGTTCATCCGGCCGCGATCGCCGCCGCAAGTGATCGTGCTTGCTGTCGCTGGCACGCCCGCCCGCCTTCTCTCGCTCACCTTGCAGCTCTCCTGCATCGCCATGTCACAGGCGTCGTCCTCAGGCTTGCGCCAGCGATGTCCAGAACGATGGAGACGATAGCCCCCGGACGGAGCTTCTCCCGATCCCGCAGCTGCCTGGCGGCGCGCGGGCGGGATTCTTCGTGATGGCCGCGAACGCCGGCGGCGTGTCGGTGGCGTTGGGCGGATTCGACAGCGAGGACGGGATCGAGCACGCCTGCTTCAGCGGTGGCCCGCATTGGTCCAGGTTGCCCTTGTACACCGCCACCGCGTGGGCGGTGAACGGCCCGGCCTGCGGGATACATTAGCTGAATAGACGTCAAATACGCAGGATCTGCACACAAGAACATGGATTGGAGCTCATTCAGTGAGTTCATGAACTCCTAGGACAGGTGGGTCTCGCATGTGCGGGATCGTTATCTGTCGCATATGACAGGAAAACAAGAACAGAGAATGGTCTCCGGCTCTCCGTCCCGCTCCACGGTGCATTGGCCCCGCCTCCGCGCCGCTGCGGAACACGGGCACCACCGCACCACCTTTGCTGTGCCGTACCGCGCCGCTGCCACCAGAGTATCGCCGGAGAAGCATGTCCGTGCACGCGCAGCTGGACGTCGAGCTGGCCGACCTCAAGCACGAAGCCGAGGCGGCGGCGTTCGTCGGCGGAGGTCCGCCGGTCCAGGCCGCAGGGCTCTCGAGCCCCGGATAGGCAGGCGGTGCCGGCCTCCGTGCTGTCCCGCTCCTCGCGGCGTGGCTTGTCACGGCTACACCGGCCCCCGGACCGCGTCCGCCACGGCACTTTTGCGGTGGTCTGCACTCTGCAACCGTGCACGCGTCATGCACTCGTGCTCTAGTCTTGCACACTCTGGACCTGCTACAAGCCTACACTGAACACTACGAGTTCTGCAACATGTCATGCTGCCAGTCACGCCGACTATTAGGGTTGGAGATTTTGCCATCTTGTTTCACATCGGTGGAGGAAGATCGACGCTGCCGGCGACCAAGTTTTTGGTCAACACTGAACACACAGCAGTTTCAGTGCATTCATAGTTCCCAACTGCTACTGAAAATGTTCATTTCTTACAATTCTTCTAACATGAAAGACAATGGAGTCTGAATGTTCATCTCTTCGTGCCTGAATTTTGAGCTCCAGTGATGATTGATCAGGCATGCTCTGATGCATCCTGCATCTGCCTCAACTTTGACAGGAACCAACGCTTATGCCATCCCGGGTACCTGGCATCTGGCTGAGGATACGATTAAAAGGACGGTGACAGGAACATGCATGATAATGGACTGGATCCAAGCCAAGATTAGACCGGCAACTGCGGATTATCGAAATGGCATTCGACATGGTCCAAAGCAACAATTTTATATCTGCTGTCTAGCACAACCTTCTCCACTCTTGTGAAATTGACCCCCTTTTTTTACAGTAAGCTGACTGCTGACTCTGAAAGGGTCATCCTCCTCCTTTTTTCATCCAAGAATTTAGAAAGAGAGCAGATCCTCACCAAATTAAAGGTGGAGGAAAGAGGTCTATAGCAAATCGAAGAAGTGTGAGCAACGGCGTCGCCGGCCGGCCAGCGGCCATGGCTACTCGCCTTATCCTTGCCGTTGCGCCCGCCCGCCGCGTCATCGTCTGATCCCGCTGGTAGAAGGAGGAGCCAGCAGCGGCGGCGGTGCTCGCTCTCCCAGCGGCGTCAACCTGGTGCCGGGCGGCTGAACGATCGCACGGCACAGCCGCGACGGCGGCGTGACAGGCGGCTGAACGTGGCGAGAGAAGCGAAAGCCGTCGTATTCGGCGAGGGCAAATGAAGTTCCGGCATTGTGGAAACGCCTCGAGCTGCTGATTAGTCCGGCGCGGCCGCCTCCAGCATTGCTCCCAAATCACTCGACTCCACCGCAGCGGCGGCGCTGCGCCGTCCTCGAGCACGGCCGAGGTGGCAGTCTACCGTCCAAACCGAAAGGAATCATCAGTTTTTCTGTCCAATAGCAAGATACGACAGTGCGATTCTTCCATCTAGGGAGGATGGTTGGAACGGCGGCCGGCGGGAGGAGCGACGGCAATGGAGCCAATCCATTACAGGGGTATTCGGATCGCGATTATTAATATTGATCCAAATCAGGGGGTATTATGTAAATATTCGGATCGCGATTATTAATCGCGATCCAAATCAGGGGGTGTTACGAAACTTGTAGGGACTATTTTGTACATATTTAGATCAAACAAGGGGTCATTTTGTAAAACTCCAAGGTGTCTTGGCGAAACTCACACCAAGGCGAGGGCGAGGCTGCGCCGCCGCCGGCGGCGGCTTCCTCTCCCCGCCGCTGGGCGTCCCACACGAGCCTCCGTCAACTCACATCCCCACAAGCGGCTTCAGCACCCCGCGCACTCCATGTCACGGCCCAGCTGCTCCCCGCGGCGGCGCCGGCGCCAGCGAGTCGGGACCGACCTGAATGCCACGGCACGGCTGCGCCCGCTGACGGCGGCCGAGCAGGACCATCGTTTCCGACCAAAGAGACCGCGGACACAAAGACGTTGACACCATTGCAACACACTGAGCCATTCACCCAGGACACCGCCGCACCGCCAGCTCGCGCCGCCGACACGGCACCGCTGGGTCTCCGCGCGGCGCGCCATTTGCCCAACCCGAGTCCACCTCGCAGCATCATCTCTCCGGGCGGGACCGTAACCTCACGTCTCGTGGACCGGCCCGCCTCGCCGCCGGGGGCGATCGAGCCTGCCGCCCCATGCCACCGGCCGGCCGCCGGACTGCGACCGCCACGGCACTGACAAATCCATTTTCTGCAACTGTGCACGCGTTATGCTCTAGTCTCTTCCATACTATTGATCTGCTGCGATACAAACAACAACAGAGTAATTTTGACTACTAATTGCTTCACCGAGTAATCGAGGCCTTGTTTACTTCCCAAGTTGGGAGTTGCAAAATTGGCATTTTGCCATAAATGCGACACTGTAGCGTTTCGTTTGTATTTGTGAATTATTGTCCAAATATTGACTAATTAGGCTCAAAAGATTCATCTCGCAAAGTACAACAAAACTGTGCAATTAGTTTTTAATTTCGTCTACATTTAGTACTCCATGCATATACCGCAAGTTTGATGTGATGGGGAATCTTTATGCATAGTGTTAAAGTTGGGAGTTTGGAGGGAAGTAAACAAGGGCCGAGTTTTATCTGATCAAACTGACAGTGCATCTGAAATGGACTGAACAACTACGAGTTCTGCAGCATGTCCTGTCATGCCGACTATTACAATTGAAGATTTTGCCATCTTGTTTCACAGCGTTGGAGGAAAACTGACTGTTACACTGCTGAAGGCTTCAGGTCAACCCTGCCGACGGCGACGAAGTTTCAGGTTAACTCTGAAAAGCAGCTGTTTCAGCAGAGCATTCCTAACTACAACTGCTGTACTGCACATAGACGCAGCATGATGACTGGGAAACGTTCCCTTTTTTTTTTCCGGTTCGTGTAACATGACAACAACTGAATTTGAAATTTTGAATGTTCATCTCTTCGTGCCTGAATTCTGGACTCCAGGGTTGATGGATCAGGCATGCTCCAGAGTTAAAAGGATGGTAACAGGAACAGGTAAGATAATAGACTTGATCTAACCCAAGAGCAGACCGGCAACTGCGGATTATCCACCAAATGGCATTTGACATGGTCCATTGCAACAATTTTATATCTGCTAGACTGCTACTTCAGAGCTAAACCAGGCTCAAATAGATTTATACTGCTGGCTTGCACAACCTTCTAAACCACTCTTGTGAAATGTCCTTTTTTTACAGTAAGCTAAGCTGACTGCTGACTCTGAAAGGGTCCTCCGATTCCGATCCATGTTGGCTCTCTGAATCTCTAACTGCTGTTAACACAACTCTGATTTCTGCATTCAGAATGCTAAACCCCATTCTTTTGCTTTCAAGAATTGGACAGCCCAGAAACCACCTGACACTAGATTCTTCATCAGCCAACTGCACAATTTAGAAAGAGAGCAGATCCTCAAAGGTGGAGGAAAGAGGGGTATCAAAGGGAAGAAGAGTAAGCAACAGCGTCGCCGGCCGGCCAACGGCCATGGCTACCCGCCTTCTCCTTGTCGCAGCAGCCGCCGTCACCTCGCTCTGCGTCATGGCAGTTGCTCATCAGGACGTCAAGACCGTGCTGCCGTTCGCACCTACCTGCTCGACGAGCGGCAACTACACCGGCGGCAGCCCGTACAAGAAGAACCTGGACAGGCTCCTGGCCAGCTCCCCGCGGCGGCCGGCGAAAACGGCTGGTTCTACAAGGGCAGCGCCGGGGCGGGAGCCGACGAGGTGTTCGGCCTCATCATGTGCTTCGCCGACCGCAACGCGACGCAGTGCCGGGAGTGCCTCGCCGGCGCGGCCGCTGGGATCACGGCATCGTGCCCGGGCAGCCGGAACGTGAGCGCGGCGTACGACGCGTGCGTGCTTCGGTACTCGGCGGCTCCGATCCCCGCCGACGCGAACCTCGGCGCCGCGTTCGCCGTGCACGCCTCCGGCGAGCCCGTCACCTCGAGGGACGCAAGGCTGCCGCTGATGAGCAAGCTCACCGCCGGCGTCAGTCGTCACGGCCTCGCCGCTGCCGCTCGCCAACGACACCGCGCCGTACTCGAGCTCGTACGGTTAAATGTGCTGATGTCCCCAACACTTTTCTGACCAATGTACCAAGAACGCGGAAGGACAGCTGAGAAATCCAACCGTTCCTCTCTCCATTTCGTACAGCATGACACAACTCTGAAAAAAAATTTGTTCGAAAAGGTGACTGCTCTGAAACTTTCATCTATGATGGATGATTATCCAAATGGCGTCTGACATGGTCCAAAGCTACAATTTTATCAACTTTATCTTTGCTATAAGACTGCTGCGTATTTCATTGCCAAGACATTCAATAATTGCAAAGCAGAAGAGTAATACTAGTAGCTTCCACAATTCTGTAACTTGCAAACTACTCCATAATGAAAAAGAAGAAGAAAAACTATTTAAACGAGTTCTCCTGAACTTCCTGAATAGAAAAACAGTTTGACGACTGCTGATTCAGAAAGGCTCCTCCTTGCTGACTGAACCTGGAACCGAGTCAGAACTTGTAAATGAGATGTCAAGAACAGCCTCTGTCAGTGATCGCACCCCTATTTGGTTTCTGAATTCTACACTAGCTCAGTAAATCATTCTGTTATGAACATGGAACACATACATAGTAGATAGTAAAAAGAATCATCAGTAAAAATTTGATGCTACATTCAGTTGGCCTGTGGTCATTTCAGGAGGGTAAATGTCTCTGCCGTGCTGGACTGAGTGGTGCCGGTGTTGCTGCTGCTGCCTGTCGCAGCCGAAGACGTGTAGTAGAAAGCATCAGGTGGCGGCATGAAGGTGGCCACCGGCATCCTCGCCGGTAGGCTCGGCTGAGCCGCCTCTCGCCGCAGCACGTTGACGGCCTGCCTGATGGACGGCCTCAGGCTCCGGTCAGGGTGCGCGCACCAGAGCCCGACGACCATCACCGTCTCCATCTCGCCGGCGTCGAACTCCCCCATCAGCCGGGCGTCGGCGGCGTCGAGGATGTCTCTCCTGCCGTAGAACTCCCACACCCACTGCACGATGTGGACCACGTCGTCTTCTCCTTCCCCGCGGCGAGGCACCAGTGGCCGCCGGCCGCAGGCGATCTCGAGGAGGACGACGCCGAAGCTATAGATGTCTGACTCAGCGCTGGCCTGGCCGGTGATCATGCACTCCGGGTCCATGTACCCCATGGTTCCGGCGACCACCGTGGTGTGCGAGCGGCGGCCGTGGTCGACGAGCCTGGCGAGCCCGAAGTCGCCGAGCTTGGCGTGGAAGGACGCGTCGAGCATCACGTTGCTCGGCTTGATGTCCCTGTGAAGAACGCACTGCTCCCAGTCCTGATGCAGGTAGAGCAGAGCCGAGCCTAACCCCAGCACGATCTCGTTGCGGATCGGCCATGGCAGCGGGGCGCCATCGACGGTGGCGCTGTAGAGGTGCGTGTCCAGGCTGCCGTTGGGCATCAGCTCGTAGACGAGGAGGAGCTCGCCGCCGCCGTGGCACCAGCCGATGAGCTGAACAAGGTTGCGGTGCCGGATACGGCTGATGATGCTCACCTCCGAGGCGTACTCCTTCCTCCCCTGCTTTGAGCCCTTGGAGACCCTCTTGATGGCAACGTGAAGGTTCATGTCCTTCAGGAATCCTCTGTAGACGGACCCGAACCCACCTTCCCCGAGCTTCTGCTTGTCGGAGAAGTTGTCGGTGGCCTCGGCGAGCTCGCCGTAGCGAAACCTCTTTGGCCCGGTGCCTTTCTCGAACTCGTCTTCCATCTCCGGCTCGTCGTCGAAGAAGTTGCCTTCTTCAAGCTCATGGTCCCTCGCATTCTCGAGGATTTTCCCCCGTTTCCGCCGCCGAAGACGATGGAGCCATATCAAGGAGGCCAGGACGATCAAGGACGCAGCTCCGATAGACAAGCCGATCGCAAGCCCTGTCTTGGAAGACGATGAAGGCTCTGTGGAGGCGCAAATAATTCCGCACTGCGTCAGCGTTGTTGCACATGAACTGCATCGATTGATTGAGATTCTGCAAGAAATAGGCATCCAAGAAATACATACCAGGAGATGGCTGTTGAGGCGGCGGCGGCGGAGGCACCGGCGGCAGGGTGATCTCGAACGCGCCCACCTGGTAGCGCAGGTAGCAGCTGTACCCCTTGATGGCGCCGCCGGTGTTGTTGGGAAACAGACCTTGCAGCTGGTCGATGTAGTTGTTGATGCAGCGCGTGCACTCGCTGGCGTTGAGGTCCCTCGTGCACTGCGCCAGGCCATACATCTCCTGCGAGCTTGAGTACAGAGCCGACTCGTTGGAGAGCCGCAGCGGCGAGGCCGTGACGCCGGCGGTGAGCTTGGTCATCAGCCGCAGCCACGCGTTCCCCAGGCCCTGCGAGGTGACGGGCTCCCCGGAGACGTACACGGCGAACACTGCGCGGGTGTCCGCGGTGGTGACGGTCGGCGCGGCAGAGTACAGCAGCACGCACGCGTCGTACGCCGCGCTCACGTCCCGGCTGCCCGGGCACACCGTCGTGATCCCGGCGGGCGCGCCGTCGAGGCACTCCCGGCACTGCGTCGCATTGCGGTCCGCGAAGCACATGATGAGGCCAAACACCTCGTCGGCCCCCGTCCCGGCGCTGCCCTTGTAGAACCAGCCGTTGTCGCCGGCGGCGGCGGGCATCCTGGACAGGAGCTCGGCGAGGTTCTTCTGGTACTGGCTTCCGACGGTGTAGTTGCCGGTCGTGGAGCAGGTGGGCGCGAACGGCAGCATGGTCTTGGCGTTCTGGCCTACTGCCACGGCGCAGAGCGAGGTGAAGGCCGCAGCGGCGGCAAGGAGACGACGGGCAGCCATGGCCGCTGACCGGCCGAGGACACGGTTGCTTGCTACTACTATATTCTTTTGTCACCTTCTTGCCCTCCTCTGCTTCTTTGAGAGGTGTTGCTCTCTTTCCAAATTGTGCGGCCGGCTGATGAATATTTTATGGTGATGGAGGACAGGACTGCCTTGGGAGAAGCTTCTCAGTCATGACCCATTCAGAGACAGTCAGTCCGCAGTCAGCGACTCAAGCCTTGTTTAGTTGCCCTGAATTTGGATGTCCAAAATTACTGTTGTAGCACTGTAGCACACTGTAGCGTTTCGTTTATATTTGTGAATTATTGTCCAAATATTGACTAATTAGGCTCAAAAGATTCGTCTCGCAAAGTACAACAAAACTGTGCAATTAGTTTTTGATTTCGTCTACATTTAGTACTCCATGCATGTACCGCAAGTTTGATGTGACGGGAAATCTTCTTTTTGCATAGTGTCAAAATTGGGAGTTTGGGTGGATTCGTTTACAAGTTTCTGTTTACAAGCCTATACTTTTCACCCTATCCTATATAACAAGCCAGAAAAAAAATTAAATTCAGTCAAGCAGAGAGCTTTTTTTTTTTTGATAAAGAAGCAGAGAGCTTAGTGTTCAGAGTTTAGAGACGGCACGTCAAGACGGTGGCAAGAACAGTCGAAGCGGGCGGTTGTGGAGATGCGACCAAGGACAGGAGGAGGCAGGGGAGCGAGACGTCAGGGTATAGAATGCCTTTCTGAAAAGAAGCAGCAGTCAAGCAGATTGTGTCAAATGGAGCAACCAAGTTAGGTGTGGCATGCTGAGGGCTTCGGACCACGTCCAACGCCATCTGCATAATCCACGGCTGCCGACCTGCTTTTGGCCTAGATCGAGTCTGTTTGTTATCTGTCATACCTGCTCCTCTCACCGTCGCTTGCTTCGATTCGATCCCGATTCTCTTCCGGAATCAACCCGGGTACGCGGTACAGACAGTGACACTGCAGGTCCTGTAAAGGCTACATTTTCTGTCTTCTTTGAACTCTGAAGTCCTGTTGAGTTGCATCGAATTTCAGGATGTAAATAAAAGGAATAATTAAACAACGATTTTCTCCAAATTTTAAAATTCTCCTAACATTTAATTTTCTTTACAGAAAATTTAGTATAGGAAAAAATAATAATTATTTATTTTTTGTATGGTTTGAGTTGCTTTTGAATTCAAATTCCTTTTCAAAATTCCTGGTTTCCTCTGTACCGGCCCGTCTCGCTCCGCTCTCGCCCGGCCCGCTTAAGCTTTTCTCCCCGGCCCGCGAAGCTGCGCCAGCCCACTTCCGCACGCCGGCCAAACGCCCGCTCCCTCCGCACCAGCCACCGACAGGTGAGACCCCTTCGTCATCACCAACCTCCGGCCGAATCCAGCTCTCGCACGCCCCTTCCTCCGCAACGACCGCGCCGCGAATCCCGCGCCCGAGCTCAAGTCCGAGCCGGACTCTCCTCCGACTCCCGCGTGGGCCCGCACTCCTGTCCGCACTATTTAAGGCCCCCGCCGTCGCCCGAGGTCGTCACGAACCCTAGCTTGAGCTCCCCTGCGCCGCCGCCATTGACGCCGCAGCTCCACCGCCTTCGCTCGTCCGCCGCCAGGAGCGCCCCCGGAACCAAATCGAAGCCACCCTCGGGTTTCCCCTCGCCGAGACGCGTTCGTTCCGCCGGTCTTCTTCGCCATCTCATCACCGGAACGCCGCCGGCGTGGAGTCCGAGCCGCCCGCCGCCCGCTTCCTGTCCGTTTCCGGCCGCCGTTGTTCATCTCCGTCGTAGGTGAGGACACCCCGGACTTCCCCTCGCTCTCCTCCATCACCTGCGCCAGCCGCCCGGCTCCCCGCCGCGCCGGAGCGCCGGCAAGTCGCCGGCCAGTGGCTGCGTCGTGCCCCGACGTGAGGTGGAAGATGGAGTCACCTTTTCAATCTAGCCCCTGGAAGAACCTGTTATTCCCTAACATGTTTCATGTGTCTTGCAACTTTACAGAGAAATCCTCGATCTATTCAGTTTCTTTCAATCTAATCCAAGCCTTTACCTTTTGCAGATCTAACCCCGAGTTTTCAGCTTTTCGCGGGCTCTGTTCTCTGTGTCTTGGTAATCTTTCCTGCTAACCCCTGTAATCTACGGTTAATCGCGATAGGTCCTCAGATCCTCGATTAACCCATAGAACCTACGTTTAAACTCCGTTTCACCTCGTTCAAGTTACGATAGATTCATAATAACATAAATTATACGTTAGTGTTGATGTTTTCGTTCATGCATATTTTTTTTGAAAATAAATTTAATATTAACTTGACTAATGCCTAATAAACGTATTCTTCTCTAAATAAAATCTGCTTACAGTCATGCACCACTTTTCATAATAAACATCAATTTGATTAATGTTTACTCATATTCTTTTCTAAATCTAAGCCACTTAGGTTATATATCGGTTTTTCATATACTAAAGTTAATTTGATTAACACTTATCTAAATGATTCTTTCAATTTTCATAAATTAAATTTAATGTGATTGATGTTTAGTTAACTTGTTTTCTAAATAAAATCTACATAGGTTATATGTCAAGTTTTTATAATTAAATATTAATTCGACTAATAAATGTGTTTTTAAAGTAATCTACTAGATGAACTTTAAATATAAAGTTATGCGTTTAGATGTGCACATGTACTTTATTGTTTTTTAAATTAAATGTTTAATTTGCATAAATTGTAGTTGAATGTTTGTACGTAAAATTCGACTAAGTTTTACATCGTCCTTTCTTATAAAAATATAGATATGACTTGATTAATTCTAACTATGGATATTTCTTTGAAATATCTTCACATTATTTTTCTCAACTAAAATAAATAAAGCTTGTAGCTCTTGTTTCTTTTATAATTCAAATATCTCGATTGCTTTATCTTTTCAACCATAGTTCTTGTCTCAGCGTTTCTTGCATTTGTGTGACCCTTAAGTCGAGCCCTGTCCTTTAGTACGCTCTTTTAAAGCTTTTCTGTTGTTTTGGTATATTGTTCTTAGTTGTACTTGTTTGTTTGCTTGTATGTTTGTGCTGGTGTTTGCTTCGAGTAGAAGAATCGTTGTTCAAAAGCTTTGAAGATTAAAAGTTTCAAGATAACAAGAGCCAAAGAGCAGTAAGAGTAACTTTTCGTTGGAGAAAGGCAAGTATCCCTAACCATACTTCTATCTATGCTTATTCATAAGAATATCTTGCATTAATCGGAACATAGAGCGACCACCCAGGAAAATAGTGCTACCACAAGACTATATGGCTCTGGTCTTGGCTGAATAATTAGAAAATCTAGTCTGGAGTAATCTTACCGAAAGGGCAGGAGGGGCGGTGGCAGATTGGGTATAGCACTCGCTCTCTTGGGACGTGGGCTTTACTAAGACATTGTACCCACTAGGGGACTGTTATGCTCTGCTACTGATCTGGAAACCTTAGCGGGATACCACTTACTAGAGAATCTTTGTAAAGGCCTCGTAGCGTCCCTATGCGATCACACCTCGGAAGTACGGTTCGGTGCCTTGCAAACAACGCATGGTCCTTCCAAGCGTCCTGAAGCGTACAGGACCTCCTTGTCAGAACACTCCTAACTCCTAGAGATCTTCTGCGGCGGCGCCGGGCGAGTCATAGCTGGGACGCTTAGGTGACGGCGACGAAGCGGGAAAATCAGCATCCTCTTGCGGCGGCGGTGCCCCTGTCACGGAAGCTACTAGCACATCTCTCTCCCACCTAACTTCATGAAGCTCCCGTTGAATCTCAAAGAGGTGGTTGTTTGTTTCATTCAAAGCGGTGATAGTTGCCGATAAGTACTTGCGAAGAAAATCCGTGGCCATGTCAACTCCATCATGAGTAGCTATGAAGGTTCTTGCTTCTCCACTAGCTCTGGATGGAAGGAACCGACCATATGTGTACTGTAGCCGTGGCCGTTCCTTGTGAGAGAGGACCTCAAGTACCCTCCTAGCTGCCTCGGCAATGCCGGACTCCATGGTCCTCCTCATCGCCACATCATTGTGAACAGCCATCACCTCCCATCCTCTTTCGTGCTCCTCACGAAGGATAACCTTCACCTCCCAAAAAGTGGGGTAGCGAGGGTGGGTGAACCGAGCACACTTGTAGATAGACCTCATGCTGTACCCCAAGTGATGACAAGTCCACCAAAGTATGTCGGCCATGTGCACTCCTTGGCTATAGTCTTCCTTCACCCACTTGATCCATCTCTCGGGCTCGAAATCTGGTTCGGGCTCTTCGTCCGATAAGTCGACGACCGGTACGGGCGCCGGGGCTGGTGCAGGTGCTGGTGCCGGTGCTGGTGCCGGTGCTGGTGACGGTGATGTCTCCTGCTCCACGGGCACGGCGTCCTCGTCAGTGTCATCCCCCGGGTGCTGGAAGTAGTAGTCTTCCTCTTCCTCCTCATCCCTAGGCTCCATGGGATGATACGATGCGATGCCATGACGCGGGGGATGGGTGCTCTTGCAGATACTCCAAAACGGACGGCCGGTTGATTTTTAGAAAGATCAAGGGTTAAACCGAAAAGCGCGAGGGCAGATCTGGAATTATTTTTCAACGCGATCTGGACCGCGGGTTGATTTGCGGAAAAGGCAGGAGCTTAAGAGCCAAAGAGGTGCGGCGTGGCACGGTTGACCGTTACGCGGTCGGATTGACCCGCTACGAGCAGTTAGATCTAGATCCGACGGTCGCAGTCGTCGACGAAATCGCGGCGGCGGCGAGCAGCGGCGGAATCGCCGGAGTAGGCCGAAATGGCACTCCGGGCTCAGTTTGGTGCGGGGATTTCACCAGAAGAAAGAGGAGGACGCGGCGAACACGTTTTAGCGGTCCACGGCGACCGGAGCTCACCGGAGGCGGCGCTTGACGGCGGAGAAGAGGCGGTGGCGCTGGAGCTCGCGGCGACTAGGCTTTCAGGTGCTGCGGGCGTGGGTGTTGGAGACTGGGAGGGGAAGCTACTAGCACATCTCTCTCCCACCTAACTTCATGAAGCTCCCGTTGAATCTCAAAGAGGTGGTTGTTTGTTTCATTCAAAGCGGTGAGAGTTGCCGACAAGTACTTGCGAAGAAAATCCGTGGCCATGTCAACTCCATCATGAGTAGCTATGAAGGTTCTTGCTTCTCCACTAGCTCTGGATGGAAGGAACCGATGATATGTGTACTGTAGCCGTGGCCATTCCTTGTGAGAGAGGACCTCAAGTGCCCTCCTAGCTGCCTCGGCAATGCCGGACTCCATGGTCCTCCTCATCGCCACATCATGGTGAACAGCCATCACCTCCCATCCTCTTTCATGCTCCTCACGAAGGATAACCTTCACCTCCCAAAAAGTGGGGTAGCGAGGGTGGGTGAACCGAGCACACTTGTAGATAGGCCTCATGCTGTACCCCAAGTGATGACAAGTCCACCGGAGTATGTCGGCCATGTGCACTTCTTGGCCATAGTCTTCCTTCACCCACTTGATCCATCTCTCGGGCTCGAAATCTGGTTCGGGCTCTTCGTCCGATAAGTCGACGACCGGTACGGGCGCCGGGGCTGGTGCAGGTGCTGGTGCCGGTGCTGGTGACGGTGATGTCTCCTGCTCCACGGGCACGGCGTCCTCGTCAGTGTCATCCCCCGGGTGCTGGAAGTAGTAGTCTTCCTCTTCCTCCTCATCCCTAGGCTCCATGGGATGATACGATGCGATGCCATGACGCGGGGGACGGGTGCTCTTGCAGATACTCCAAAACGGACGGCGGGTTGATTTTTAGAAAGATCAAGGGTTAAACCGAAAAGCGCGAGGGCAGATCTGGAATTATTTTTCAACGTGATCTGGACCGCTGGTTGATTTGCGGAAAAGGCAGGAGCTTAAGAGCAAAAGAGGTGCGGCGTGGCGCGGTTGACCGTTACGCGGTCGGATTGACCCGCTACGAGCCGTCGGATCTAGATCCGACGGTCGCAGTCGTCGACGACATCGTGGCGGCGGCGAGCGGCGGCGGAATCGCCGGAGTAGGCCGAAACGGCACTCCGGGCTCGGTTTGGCGCGGGGATTTCACCAGAAGAAAGAGAAGGACGCGCCGAACACGTTTTAGCGGTCCACGGCGACCGGAGCTCACCGGAGGCGGCGCTTGACGGCGGAGAAGAGGCGGCGGCGCTGGAGCTCGCGGCGACTAGGCTTTCAGGTGCTGCGGGCGTGGGTGTTGGAGACTGGGAGGGGAAGCTACTAGCACATCTCTCTCCCACCTAACTTCATGAAGCTCCCGTTGAATCTCAAAGAGGTGGTTGTTTGTTTCATTCAAAGCGGTGAGAGTTGCCGACAAGTACTTGCGAAGAAAATCCGTGGCCATGTCAACTCCATCATGAGTAGCTATGAAGGTTCTTGCTTCTCCACTAGCTCTGGATGGAAGGAACAGACGTTATGTGTACTGTAGCCGTGGCCGTTCCTTGTGAGAGAGGACCTCAAGTGCCCTCCTAGCTGCCTCGGCAATGCCGGACTCCATGGTCCTCCTCATCGCCACATCATTGTGAACAGCCATCACCTCCCATCCTCTTTCGTGCTCCTCACGAAGGATAACCTTCACCTCCCAAAAAGTGGGGTAGCGAGGGTGGGTGAACCGAGCACACTTGTAGATAGGCCTCATGCTGTACCCCAAGTGATGACAAGTCCACCGGAGTATGTCGGCCATGTGCACTTCTTGGCCATAGTCTTCCTTCACCCACTTGATCCATCTCTCGGGCTCGAAATCTGGTTCGGGCTCTTCGTCCGATAAGTCGACGACCGGTACGGGCGCCGGGGCTGGTGCAGGTGCTGGTGCCGGTGCTGGTGCCGGTGCTGGTGACGGTGATGTCTCCTGCTCCACGGGCACGGCGTCCTCGTCAGTGTCATCCCCCGGGTGCTGGAAGTAGTAGTCTTCCTCTTCCTCCTCATCCCTAGGCTCCATGGGATGATACGATGCGATGCCATGACGCGGGGGATGGGTGCTCTTGCAGATACTCCAAAACGGACGGCCGGTTGATTTTTAGAAAGATCAAGGGTTAAACCGAAAAGCGCGAGGGCAGATCTGGAATTATTTTTCAACGCGATCTGGACCGCGGGTTGATTTGCGGAAAAGGCAGGAGCTTAAGAGCCAAAGAGGTGCGGCGTGGCACGGTTGACCGTTACGCGGTCGGATTGACCCGCAACGAGCAGTTAGATCTAGATCCGACTGTCGCAGTCGTCGACGAAATCGCGGCGGTGGCGAGCGGCGGCGGAATCGCCGGAGTAGGCCGAAAGGGCACTCCGGGCTCAGTTTGGTGCGGGGATTTCACCAGAAGAAAGAGGAGGACGCGGCGAACACGTTTTAGCGGTCCACGGCGACCGGAGCTCACCGGAGGCGGCGCTTGACGGCGGAGAAGAGGCGGCGGCGCTGGAGCTCGCGGCGACTAGGCTTTCAGGTGCTGCGGGCGTGGGTGTTGGAGACTGGGAGGGGAAGCTACTAGCACATCTCTCTCCCACCTAACTTCATGAAGCTCCCGTTGAATCTCAAAGAGGTGGTTGTTTGTTTCATTCAAAGCGGTGAGAGTTGCCGACAAGTACTTGCGAAGAAAATCCGTGGCCATGTCAACTCCATCATGAGTAGCTATGAAGGTTCTTGCTTCTCCACTAGCTCTGGATGGAAGGAACCGATAATATGTGTACTGTAGCCGTGGCCGTTCCTTGTGAGAGAGGACCTCAAGTGCCCTCCTAGCTGCCTCGGCAATGCCGGACTCCATGGTCCTCCTCATCGCCACATCATGGTGAACAGCCATCACCTCCCATCCTCTTTCGTGCTCCTCACGAAGGATAACCTTCACCTCCCAAAAAGTGGGGTAGCGAGGGTGGGTGAACCGAGCACACTTGTAGATAGGCCTCATGCTGTACCCCAAGTGATGACAAGTCCACCTGAGTATGTCGGCCATGTGCACTCCTTGGCCATAGTCTTCCTTCACCCACTTGATCCATCTCTCGGGCTCGAAATCTGGTTCGGGCTCTTCGTCCGATAAGTCGACGACCAGTACGGGCGCCGGGGCTGGTGCAGGTGCTGGTGCCGGTGCTGGTGCCGGTGCTGGTGACGGTGATGTCTCCTGCTCCACGGGCACGGCGTCCTCGTCAGTGTCATCCCGGGGTGCTGGAAGTAGTAGTCTTCCTCTTCCTCCTCATCCCTAGGCTCCATGGGATGATACGATGCGATGCCATGACGCGGGGGATGGGTGCTCTTGCAGATACTCCAAAACGGACGGCCGGTTGATTTTTAGAAAGATCAAGGGTTAAACCGAAAAGCGCGAGGGCAGATCTGGAATTATTTTTCAACGCGATCTGGACCGCGGGTTGATTTGCGGAAAAGGCAGGAGCTTAAGAGCCAAAGAGGTGCGGCGTGGCACGGTTGACCGTTACGCGGTCGGATTGACCCGCTACGAGCAGTTAGATCTAGATCCGACGGTCGCAGTCGTCGACGAAATCGCGGCGGCGGCGAGCGGCGGCGGAATCGCCGGAGTAGGCCGAAATGGCATTCCGGGCTCAGTTTGGTGCGGGGATTTCACCAGAAGAAAGAGGAGGACGCGGCGAACACGTTTTAGCGGTCCACGGCGACCGGAGCTCACCGGAGGCGGCGCTTGACGGCGGAGAAGAGGCGGCGGTGCTGGAGCTCGCGGCGACTAGGCTTTCAGGTGTTGCGGGCGTGGGTGTTGGAGACTGGGAGGGGAAGCTACTAGCACATCTCTCTCCCACCTAACTTCATGAAGCTCCCGTTGAATCTCAAAGAGGTGGTTGTTTGTTTCATTCAAAGCGGTGAGAGTTGCCGACAAGTACTTGCGAAGAAAATCCGTGGCCATGTCAACTCCATCATGAGTAGCTATGAAGGTTCTTGCTTCTCCACTAGCTCTGGATGGAAGGAACCGATGATATGTGTACTGTAGCCGTGGCCGTTCCTTGTGAGAGAGGACCTCAAGTGCCCTCCTAGTTGCCTCGGCAATGCCGGACTCCATGGTCCTCCTCATCGCCACATCATGGTGAACAGCCATCACCTCCCATCCTCTTTCGTGCTCCTCACGAAGGATAACCTTCACCTCCCAAAAAGTGGGGTAGCGAGGGTGGGTGAACCGAGCACACTTGTAGATAGACCTCATGCTGTACCCCAAGTGATGACAAGTCCACCTGAGTATGTCGGCCATGTGCACTCCTTGGCCATAGTCTTCCTTCACCCACTTGATCCATCTCTCGGGCTCGGAATCTTGTTCGGGCTCTTCGTCCGATAAGTCGACGACCGGTACGGGCGCCGGGGCTGGTGCAGGTGCTGGTGCCGGTGCTGGTGACGGTGATGTCTCCTGCTCCACGGGCACGGCGTCCTCGTCAGTGTCATCTCCCGGGTGCTGGAAGTAGTAGTCTTCCTCTTCCTCCTCGTCCCTAGGCTCCATGGGATGATACGATGCGATGCCATGACGCGGGGGACGGGTGTTCTTACATGCTGTCAACCGGGTGCGAGCCATCTAACAGAAAGAAAGAAGAAAATTTTTAGAATAAAATTTTGAACGAACCAAGATGATAATAAAATAAAAGATTAAAATATCAACAAGGATGAGACAAATCAAGTTTAGGAATAATTAAGTAGATTTAAATTAAGAAAAGGTAGGAATGGCTACTAGATTATTATAATCCTTAAATACGACCATTTTCTAACTAGGCTAACGTCCTACAGTCAACACGGCTCTGGTACCACTTTTGTCACACCCGATTTTAAGGACAAAATTAAGTGCATTAAATAAATGTGCGCCAGGATCAAGTTACACACATGTACGACAATAGTGAATAACAAAGACAGTGCTAAAGCGAATAAAGAGAGTATTAAACATTATTACATGACTGAAAGTCTCAATAAAACATAAGTCTAATTTATTACGCAGCGGAACTCCAAAAGACGACGACGACACCACAGGCAGCTGACTGGAGAACCGTACGCCTAGAACTTCTCAAAGTCGTGCAGATACTCCTCCCAATTAGCTTGGTCTGAACAACGGTTTTGCAAGGGTGAGTACACTTATGGTTGGTACTCAACAAGTCGTGGGGAAATAGTGTAGTGTAAGGCAAACCAAGGTATGGCTAAGGTGTAAATAGCATCAGCTTTTAATTAAGTTGGTCAAATTTTATTAGCAATTAACTAAGTATAAGTTCATACCACCCGAAATTAAACATGATCATAAATAAAGTAAACAACATATGCATGAAATGACAACAAGTTAAATCCATCTTCCGATAATATTATCATGTGAGGGTCCAGGCTGCTCTTAACCGTGAGCACGGCTGATTGATCAGTTTTACACTCTGCAGAGGTGGCACATCTTTACCCACAAGTCGCGTAAAAGTTCAAAAGAACTTTGGACCCAACCATGCGGTGTTTGCAAGGCACCATACCACACTTCCGAGGTGTGATTGCATAGGGACGCTACGAGGCCTTTACAAAGATTCGCTAGCAATGTGGTAACCCGCTAAGGTTTCAGGTCGAAGCGAAACATAGCAGTCCCCTAGAGGGTATAGTGTTTTAGCCAAGCCCACTTCCCAAGAGAGCGAGTGCTATATCCCATCAATGCCTCCCCTCTTGCCCTTTCGGTAAGATTACCCCAATCTAGAGTTTCTAATTATTCAGCCAAGACCAGAGCCATTTAGTCTTGTGGTAGCACTGTTTTCCTGGGTGGTTCTCAGTTCCGATTAAACAATAATGATCTTGTATTAATGAAAGGTATAACAGAAGTAAAGCAAGATTAAACATTGTGTTTAGTTAAACCACCATACCAAGTAAGCACTAAGCATGAGCTACCCAACATAAAGTAAACCGGTTGGTCAAGGCAAAGGTAACTCAATCTAGGCGAACCTTAATTGGGACCCATCAATTTAATCTTATCATGTGCATGGCAAAAATGTTGAGTACGAGAAAGTAAAGGTGTATAGGATGAAAAGGTAGTGATCAAGGACACGACTTGCCTTCTTGGCCTTGCTCCTGCTGTTCGTACTCCTCGAAGGCTTGGTCTTCAACTCCCTCGAACTGCGGGACGTCTACACGCGTCACACGAGCACATACAAGCAAACATGGGCAAAAAGTAAGAAACAGTACACAAATCATAATTTAATAGAGAAAATAAGCTTGAAAAGTTGATCTACGCTTTAAAACGAACATGTGGATATAAAGAACGCGAAAAATGGAGTTAAGATGCAAAAGATATGATTAAAACAAGATCCAGGGGCTTTTCTGTGAGAAAAACAAAACTTTTGAGGCCAAACCGCGAAAACCGAGGGCTTATATGTAATTACGCATATAAACCGAAGGTCTAACGCGCAAAAACTCCAAAACGGACGGCGGGTTGATTTTTAGAAAGATCAAGGGTTAAACCGAAAAGCGCGTGGGTAGATCTGGAATTATTTTTCAACGCGATCTGGACCGCAGGTTGATTTGCGGAAAAGGCGAGGGCTTAAGAGTAAAAGAGGCGCGGCGCGGCGCAGTTGACCGTTACGAGGTCGGATTGACCCGCTACGAGCCGTCGGATCTAGATCCGACGGTCGCAGTCGTCGACGACATCGCGGCGGCGGCGGCGAGCGGCAGCGAGCGGCGGCAAAATCGCCGGAGTAGGCCGAAACGGCACTCCGGGCTCGGTTTGGCGCGGGGATTTCACCAGAAGAAAGAGGAGGACGCGGCGAACACGTTTTAGCGGTCCACGGCGACCGGAGCTCACCGGAGGCGGCGCTTGACGGCGGAGAAGAGGCGGCGGTGCTGGAGCTCGCGGCGGCTAGGGTTTCGGGTGCTGCGGGCGCGGGTGTTGGAGACCGGGAGGGGCGGCGGCTTATATAGGGGCGGCGCGCTTGGAGATAGAGGCAGCTCGAGTTCAAATGCCCGACGGATTCGGAGCGGGGGCGAGGCGGTTACGGAGCCGGCGGCGCGGCGGTTGCGGGAGGAGTCCCGGCCGGAGGTGGGAGAAGACGGGGGTCCCACCTGTCGGCGGCCGCGGGTGGTAGGTGGGCTGGCGATGCTGTTGGGCCGGCGCGCGTTCGCGGGCCGCGGAGGAAGCGGCGAGCGGTGAGCCGCTCGGGCGAAGGGAGCTGGGCCGCGAAGGGCTTCGCGGGCCGGCAAAAGAGAAAACGGAGGGGCCGTCGGAAGGGAAACAAGGAGTGGGCCGAGCGGAGGAAAACGGCAAGCGGAGCTGCTAGTGTTGGGCCGCAAGAAAGAAAAAGAAGAAGAGAAAGGAAGGAAAGATGCGGCCCAGGAGGAGAAGAAGAAAAAGAAAAAGGAAAAGTTTTGGAAATTGAATTCAAATTTGGAATTCAAATTTTTGGCTCAAACTCAAACAATCAAAATAAATGCACCAGCATGAATGCACAAATAACCCTATGATGAATTAATTAAATTAAAGAAAATGAAATTAAATGCCTAGAATTTAAATGACACCCTAATTTGAGCAAGTTTTAATGAATTTGAATTCTTCAAAAATTTGGGTGTTACAGTGTCTACGAAATGGAGAAGAAACGACCAAGACCGTTCGGTTTCTTCGTCGTCCTGCCGCGTATGCGTGCGCGGTGGTTGGCTGGTTGCGCTGAGAAGCCGCCTTGGTGTTTGTCTGAAGAAATGGGTGCCATCAGCAGGGCTGACCTGAAATCTTCAAACTGCGACGACCATCGATCATTCAGGTTTCCTTCACTGCCGTGTCACAAGATGGCGAGATTCCCAACTGTCCAAACAACTCAACATGACGAAGGCATGCCGCTAGCTGTCTCGTAGTAGGAAGATGGCACCAGAGACTGATGCGTTCAGTGCACGACTGCACGGAGAGATTGCAGAGAAGCAGTTTGGTCAGCGACCGAATACGCCGGATTTGAGGGTTTGAGCCGCCTTGGTTTTCGTCTGAACTCTGAAGAATCCATCTCCGGTGCGTTTGTCTGTTGCTGGACGCCACGAGGACACGAGCTCAAACTCCGGGTACCGTGGTCTCGAAGCGCCGGCATAGGTCTTTCTACTTGTCTGGAAAACTGACGAATTCTTCGGGGTTTTGAATGTAGGCTGTCACCTCGGCGGCGCGGCCGTGCCCGAGTACGGCGCAGCGCCGCCGCCGCGGCGGAATCGAGTGGTTTGGGAGCAATTCAGGCGGCGGCCGCTGGACTGGTCTGCGGCTCCAGGCGTCTCCATGCCGGCATTCCATCTGCCGCCGCGGTGGTTGCGGGCGATTGCGCGAGGGCTAGCTCGGCTACGCAGTGATCTCATTGCTTCGATGCTTCTGCATGCGCGTGCGGTCAGGCCGTCAGGGTCACTGCAAGACCCGTCGGATTTCTGAAACAATCCTTTCCTGACTCTGTCCCCACCAATCCATCATTACCTGTGGGATGGGACTGATCGAAGTTCAGACAGTCGCTCAGCGAGGAGGAACCTTTCAGCGTTCAGGATAACTCGTTTAAAAAGTTTTGTGTTTTTTTTCCTTTTGATTGATGAATTGTTTACAGTTTACAAAGTTGTGAAAGCTAGTAGTATTTCTCTTATACTTTGCAATTGAATGGATGTCTTGCTATGATAGAGCTTATGCAGCGGTGAGCTTGCTCTATCAGCAGCAGCCATGCCTCTCCCTCAAGCCCCCGCGAGGTGACGGACTCGCCGGAGGCGTACACGACGCCGGGGGGTTGCGGTGGCCGGGATCGGCGCCGCCGAGTACCGGAGCATGCACGCATCGTACGCCGCGCTTACGTTCCGGCTGCCCGGGCACACGGCAGTGATCCCGGCCGGCGCGCCGGCGAGGCAGTCCCGGCACTGCGTCGCGTCGCGGTCGGTGAAGCACATGATGGACGAGGACAAGAGTGGTCGGATCGGACGGTTACCGGACCCAGGGTGGACGGTATTTCATTTACCGTCCACGCTGGACGGTAACTTAGATAACGACTACCCCCTGAGCTCGGGCTGGCCGGCGCCATCGACTGCAACCTTGCCGTCGTGACCTCATCGGCGAATTCTCATAGCTTTGACGCAGAACAAGGAGGCCCCGGGTGCTCGGATGCACGCGCCCATTGGGCATGGAGCGCCGCGGCTTGCAAGCACTCGCTAGTCGCCGCGCGCGCGCTGGAACACCGGCACGGGCGCGTACGGCGAGCGCGAGGTGTTGCGGGCCTGCTCACATGTTGGACGGCACGCTTGACCGCAAGGTCGAGTTCCAGATGCGCGGCGAGCATGCCGACCCACATGCCGGCCGGGGAAGTCGAGCTGCGCAGCCCAGAACGCCAGCGCAAGCGCCGCTGGCCTGCCGACGCCGCGTCGCCGGGGCGCGCTGCCGCGTGGCATGCCGCACCCGCCCGTATGCCGGCAGTTGTCAAGCTCCTCCGCGCCGAGGATGGGCAGCGCCGCCGACGCCTGCCGCCGAAGGCAGCGCGCCATGGCCCCCGGCGTCCTAGCTCGGCGGCTAAGAAGCGTGCGGCCCGGCTCCCCGGATCCACCCGATCCGAGCCGCACGGACGGGGCTCAGGCACCCAAGGGAAATACCGTCCACCCCCGGTGTCGCGACAGCCGCCGCGTCCGACTCCGGCCGTGGCACGCCGGAGCACCTCCGCGCTCAGGCCGTACCTACCTTCCCCTCCCCGTCGTATCGACGGCTTGCAGCGCCGCCGCAAAGCTGACGAACACGCGTTTGAGACGACGACCACCGTACTCCTCGGGTGAAGAATAATAAGCGCATGAAGGCGAGGACGCTAAAGCCAGCACCGAGACCGCCACCGCCTGTCCGGTGCTCGAGATCCCTGCGGCCCGGCGGACCCCCGCCGCCGCTGCCTTGTTGCTGCGCAAGCTCGGCCAGCTCGACGTCCAGCTGCGCGTGCACGGACACGTGCTCACCGATGGCCATGCTGCACTGCAGCAGGCGCCAGAGATGTGGCCTTCCAGGCTCGCGAGGAGGACGATGCGCAGGCCGTAGTCGTCGTGAACTACGGCCTGCGCGGCGCCTACGCCGAGCATGAGCGCGGCCGTGGAGACTAGCCCGTCGCTCGCGCCCAGCTAGCACCGCGGCGCGCAGCAACCGGTGGACGTGCCGCCGCGCCGACACGGTGGTGGTAGCAGTGGCGGCTTCGTAGTCGTTGGTGTAGCGAACATGGTCCGACCGTAGTTTGTGATTTTAGTGATTGAGTGATAATATAGTCTTTGGTACTAATATTTTTTTAGCATGTACTTTGTAGTTTTTTCTAGATTCCAAGTATGCAAACCGAACCATAGCAAGGTCTAAATCATGGTATTCAAGTGACCAAGTTATAGTATCTAGAATTATTTTATAATATTCAATCATCCAAGTGGTGGTATTAAAAAAAATTAGTACCATCGGATGTTCCGATGGTCCACCGAATCAATCATCGAAGTAAGCATCGAAGCAATTGGTACAACACGCAAAGGCTGTCTGAGTCAAGTCCACCGGATGTTCTGATGCTCTATTTTTTATAGCGTCGGAGTAATTCTGAGGAGAAGGATCGGGAAACGAAGAAAATCCTATAGCACCGGATGGTCCGATGTTAGGTCAAGGGAAGTGTCGGATGAAGCATATTTACTTTGCGAAATTTCAGAGAGGTTTTAGCCAGAAGCTATTCAGCACCGGATGTTTCGACGGTACCATTGGATGAAGCGTTGGATGAATTTTGGATGTGTCAGTGAAGAACTTGGGCGCGGGGAGGTCAACGGCTAGTTGCACCGGATGTTCCGATAAATACCAAAACAGACCATCGGAACATCCGACGTTGTACCGACGGTATACTTTAACTAGCCATTGGAGCAATGGCTCTTTGATGCCTTGGGCTATTTATAACCCCTCCACTCGCCCATTTGAAGTTGCTGAGTGTGCAGAAGTTCATTGGAGATCAAGACTCATCAAGAACACATCTAAGCCACCAAAAGTACATAAGTGATTATTCAAAGGCTTAGCACAAGCTTAGAAGAGTGATTAGTGCCAGGATAGTCCTAGAGAAAGAGAGAGTGCAAGGTGTCCCTACCTTGTGATCGGTTTTAGGAGTGAACCACAGTTGTATAAGGTGTGTCGGCTCCTTGGAGCCTTAGTGACTCACTGGCAAGTCTTCAACCTCCCGACTTGGTGTAGACCGGCGTCGACGACCGTGTGCGGGGGACGTGGAGATCCCCTTCCTTCGTGGAGAAGCTTCTTAGTGGAGATGGCATCAAGATGATCGGGAAACTTAGTGTGAGCCTTAGTGGCCAAGCGTTTGTGGCAAGTCAAGGGGTGTCCCGGAAGAGACTTGGTGACCGGGAAACAATACTCCTGTGTGGATGCTTTAACAACGTGGACTAGTGGTGGCTTAGTGCATACCGATACCATGGGATAAATCATCGTGTCAAGAGTTTGCTTCCCCTCATCCTCACCTCTTACGTTTCTGCATTTCATACTTGCAACTGGTGTGCCTTTACTTTCTTAGTGCAGTATCTAATTGGCTTTAGGTTGCAAAAATTATTTTGGAAAGAGGGTTCCACGCTAAATCACCCATAGAATGCACATCTTAGATAGTGAAAGTGATAGGTTAAGATTTTAGATTGTAATTCACCTCATTTATTCTTAAAGTTACGACCAACGATTCCTTGCGGTTGGTGGGCAGCGCGCGCCGCAGGCAGCGCAGGCCTCCTTGGACATGGACCCCGGCGCGGCGATGGGCGGGCTGCAAGGACGATCCTGAGTTTGGTGTCGGCATTCCATCTGCCGTCGTCGAACACGATATTGCTCGCTTCTCTCGCCGTGTTCCGCCCGTCACGCGCGTCGCCTCGACAGCAGCAGCGACAGCGATTGCGGAGAGCTGCCTCGGCGACGCGCGCGTGCGTTCACGGTCACTCAAGACCAACGGATATCTGAAACAATCCATTCCTGACTACTGTCACCATCAATCCATCCATCGTCAGCTGCGGAATTGTGTTAAAGCAGTTCGAAATTCAGTCTCTCATCACGGAGGAAACTTTCAGAGTCAGCAGTCGGCATCTGGTGTTCTTTTTTTTAAAAAAAAATCTATTTTGAGTTTGTCTCATGCTCCGATTATACTTTCATCCGTTTCGTGGCGAGATTGGTTCTTTGCAGTCGACGTCAGAAAAAAGCTGCGACGATGATCATGTTTGAGACTTAGTTTCTTTGTGTGTCTTTTAACAAAGCCTTTCTTTATTTTCATCGACTCATCGAGATCAAGTTGGCCATTGGCATATACAAGCAGCCACCCAGTGTCACAAACATGTGGGCCCTAGCACACACGAGTAATCAGTGAGTTGGCACTTTCTCATCTCTATCTTCACGTAGGGCCTCTAGCTCTCCAGGCCATCGCCATGAATGTCGCCAACTCATCCTCCCCGAGGCCATCTTGGAGCGGTGGGGCTTTACCTCCGCTGTCACCACCTTGTTTTGTTTCAATCCTAACGCCTTCTCATCTCTCCTGCTCTTATTGCACTTGCAGTAGTCGTAAAAGTAGCCGATGCAGCGGCCGCCATTTTTGTGGCCTGCCCTCACGCAAGCGAGGCTGCAAGCCGCCTCGTTGCAGGTTCCCTTCGCCTCGGCACCTGCTCAAGTAAACCACACGAACCAACAAACCAAACAATAGCAAGATATGCAGTTGCGTGATCCTCAGGTTAATACTTGAGTAATAATGCAAGTATACATGATGGGGTGATCGTGCTTTTGGATTTTGGATGCACTCTCGATCACTCACCGTAGGTCAGGAGAAGCAGGACCAAGGCCGTTGCTGCGATCTTGTTCTTCATGGCTGGACTTAAACTGAATAGACATGAGCTTTATTTGAGGCGAGGGGGAGGGAAAGGCCATAAGCTGCAATTTATGATCCTTGGTCTTGGATTCTTGCAAAGTTAGATCAACTTTATAGGGGTGTTTGGGAAACACCTGTTAAAGTTTAACACCTGTCACATCGGATGTTTGGATGCTAATTAGGAGTAGTAAACATAAGCTAATTACAAAACTAATTGCACAGATGGAGTATAATTCGCGAGACGAATCTATTAAGCCTAATTAGTCCATGATTTGACAATGTGGTGCTACAGTAACCATTTGCTAATGATGGATTAATTAGGCTTAATAGATTCGTCTCGCGAATTAGCACAAGGTTCTGCAATTAGTTTTATAATTAGCTCATGTTTAGTCCTCCTAATTAGCATCCGAACATCCGATGTGACACTGTTAAAGTTTAGCACCTCGTATCCAAACAGCCCCATAATATCTAAGATGATATAGACTACAACATCGCATAGGAGACGCTGCATAGCATACTCTAATAAAATTTGGTGAGAAAATAAGATTGACAACTATTAAATTAGCTCTAATCAATCAAATATTAAAGGAATAGCTATGGGTGTGCTATAAGATTGGCCTAAGATGACATGTCAGCTACGGGAGCGGGCTGCAAGTCCACAGTCCTGGCTTGAATATTGCTGCTCCAAGGTTGGGGGCTTGCTGCTGTACGTTGCCAGGTTCCAGTACCCGGTGTCTGCCATGATGGTCGGTGTTGTGCAGGCTTCACATTGTCCTTAATGGAGGGTTGTGTGGTTATTTTGTTGCTCGGCTTGGTGGTTAGAGTTTAGTCAACATCTGGTGTTTTCCCATCTATTTTGGATTTGGCTCATGCTCCGATTCTGCTTTCACCCATATTGTGGAGAGATTGTTTCTTTAGATTCGACGTCACAAAAAAGCTGCAAAGTAAGGCTGCATTATGACCACGTTGGAGATTTAGCTTCTTATTTGCGTCCTTTTTTTTTAGTGTACATAAGTGCACGGTGTTGTCAGATGTCATGGTTATATGCTATTCGGTCATATGCCTATCTCTTTGTAACTGTGGGTTGGTACTTCTTGAAATAATTGAGGTCCGATGCATCCTCGCCAGACGATCTTAAAAATGACAAATCGAAGACACATGGTAACAAAGCCATTTCTTTATTTTCATCAACTCATCAAGATCATGTTGCCAATTGGCATGTACAAGTAGCACCCAATGACACACAAACATGTGGTTGCACGACTAATCAATGAGCTGGCACTTCTCATCTCTCTTCACACATGGCCTCTACCTCTCCGGGCCATCACCATGAACGTCGCCAACTCATCCTCCCCGAGGCCATATTGGGGCGGTGGGGCTTTACCTCCATCGTCACCACCTTGTTCTGCTCCAACCCTAGCATCATCAACATCTTTCCAAAAACTTCTGCACTTGCAGTATCGTCTAAGGAAGGTGCCAACGCAGCGGCCGCCATATTGGTAGCCCATCCTCATGCAAGCAAGGTTGCATGCCGCCTTATTGCAGGATCCCTTCACCTCGGCTCCTGCTCAATGAAATCAAATGAACCAACAAATCAATCAGTAGAAAGATATGCAGTTATGTGTTCCTCAGGTTAATACTCCAGTAATAATGCAAGTATGCATGACAGGGAGATCATGCTTTGGATTCTGGATGTACTCTCGGTCACTCACCGAAGGTCAGGAGAAGTAGGACCAAGGCCGTTGCTGCGCTCTTGTTCTTCATGGCTGGACTCGAACTGAACAGATCTGAACTTTGTTTGAGGAGGGGGGGAAGGGAAAGGACAGAAGCTACAATTTATGATGTTGCTTGGTACATTAATTGCCACCCCATCACACGCCTTCTGAAGATGGATGTGCATGTCCTGGGTCTTGGATTCTCGTAAAGTTAGATCAAGTATGATATCTAAGATGATATAGAGTACCATATTAGATTTGTGCAAACTTAGAAGATAGAGAGCGTGGGGAGGAGCGGCCTGCAAGTCTACCTATAGCACTACCTGGGAGACGGCCGCATCACATACTCTAATAATAAATTCGGTGAGAGAATGAGATCGGCAACTATTAAATTAGCTCAAATAAATCAGATATTAAAGGTGTAAGGCTATACCCATAGCTATGGGTGCGCTATTAGATTGGCTTAAGATATCATATCAACAAGATATTTTTTAGATAATGGATACAAAATTCAACTTCAATTCAACCACTTCGTAGAGAAGGAATCAGTCCAAAAAATTATTACAGTAGTATGCTTGTATGCTCACATGACTATTGTTTATATGTTCATCACATACGATCAAAAATCAATCCGTAAATGGGAGGCGAAGAAATGAAGCGACGAAGTCTCGACCGTTCGGCATGTTTGGATCATTATATCCTTTTGCTCATCATGGTGTTGTAACTACGTTCATTGTCGGAGCCAATAAGTTTCCTCCATAAGACCTCCATAATAGTTTTCGGTTGACATTTATTAAAAAACACATCATTTCTCGTTAGATAAATTGCGCAAAATAAATCCACCACCCCTATCAATAAGTCTAAGTTTGGTTTTTGCCCCCTGTTTTATCCAATTTCCGAATAGATCCTTGGTATTAAATGGAAAAACAATACCAAACGCAATGTGTACAGCCATCCTCAAGAACCTAGTATAAGTACAATCAAAGAACAGGTGTTTAATGGAATGTATCAACAAAATATATAGCTAACAACTAGGTAAATTATTTTTCATGGTCCTAGAGCACGTCCAATAACAGGGTTCTTAATTTTGGTGAAATTTCGCTGCAATTTTATGAATTTCGGTAAATTTGGTGGTGATAAAAAGAAAACACCGAAATTTACTATTACACTTATGCATATGCTTTATTGTAAACATAGTAATTAATACTCATATTTTCTATTGTTTGATAAATCATACTAATCATTTATTTAGATTAAAAAATTCAAAAATCTTCTAATTTGGTCAAGACTTAAAAAACGACGAAATTTTACTGAAATTTCAGTAATTTCGTCGGTGACAAAACCCCGAAACTGAAATTGTAACAGGACAGCTTAGTTGTCGAATCGATCAATTACATCAGCAAAATCAGAAAGTGGCAGAGAGAAAAATGAGAAGAAAGAGAGAACTTCTCGACGGACCCAGCGACCGGCGGATCACGCTCTCCAAGACAAATGCTGGTCCCGCCTTCATGCAGCGACTCTTTAACTCTCCCAGCACCTCCTTTGTGAGGATGGAAATCTAACAAGAGGTCCGGTTCAATAGGAAATTATGTATAGGAATATAGGAATATGTAAGGTACTAAATAGCATTCGTAGTGTCCACAATTTTTTTTTCGAGAATATGCAGGAGAGCTGCGTATCTTTGTATTAAGAAGAAGAAAATAGTTCAAATTACAACGTGGGCCTCCCGGGCACACGCACACGGTTGAGTTTTTAGTGTCCACAATAGCATCCGTTATAGTGGTAATGGTATCCTACCGCTACCGCTACAAGGTAGCGGATCCAAATTAAAATAGCATGTTTGGACTTAGCGGCCGCTATTGTTCGTTGTTGCTTGCTATTGCGGCCGCTATTGCTCATGTTAGACCGCTATTTGCTAAATTTATGGTTCAAGTGACATATTCATATGAATCAAATGATGATGATAATAATAATAATAATAATAATAATAATAATAATATTTAAAAGGATTATTTAGGTAATGACGAAGATATGAGATGACAAATGAATTTTTTATTCACTGATATGAGAATTTAATGTTAATATATACATCTTAGTTATGTTTGTAATTATTTAGGCGAAGCAAGCGGTGGCATGTCTAGGAACAAGAGGGCATGACAGTTGAGGCAGGTTGTTAGTGGGCGCCCCGTCCCTATAAAAATACCATCATTACGGTCGACAGGGCGCCCCGTCCCTATAAAAATACCATCATTACGGTTGAGGGGACGCGCCTGGGCCCTTCAGGAACTGACAGCCTCACCCATCCCGTCCAATAGGCAGCGGGCACCGCCCTCGTGCCGGGAGCGCCCGCTGGCTCTTGACTGCCCACTGCCCAAGGAGTGGGCCCCACTACGGCCCCAAGAAGTGGCAATGACCTCTCGGGAAGGGTCCCGGGAGCCAAGTTCAACGCCCCTTCCCCCAGGAGGTGGGGCCAGGCCAAGAAGGACGAAGATTACCGTGATAAGATGGTAAAAAGTAAACAAAGGACTTGATTAGGATGCCCTGGCACCGTACGTACCAAGGCAAGGAGTGTTAGGGCAAATGAATGACGTGTCAGAAAATTGTAGCAAGGAGGGCGGCCATTCGGCTGCCGCATTCACACACAATGTAGAGGGGAGGAGTGGGCACAAGACTCGCCACAACCGATCCTCCCCTGGGCCTAGCCTATAAAAGGCCGGCTCTTGTACATGGGTAGACAACTCTAAGCAACATAACACACAAGACGTAGGGTATTACTCCTCTGAGCGGCCTGATCCTGTCTAAAAACCCTCTTGAGTGCAATCATCCTAAAATTCCCCTGAAAGCTTCTCGAATCCCTACGCACGAACTAACCCTAAGCTGGATCTCTAAAAGACTGTCCCATCAGATCGCGCTCTCGGTGCTTGTCCACCGTCAAGAAGGTTATTAAACTTGCTCTTGGAGGGCTGCATGAGCATAACTGATACTGGTGCTACAAAACATACGATGAAGTGATTTCCTTTTGGGGCACTTTGCTGCATAATGTAATGTAAATATCTTATCTCTGGAGTAGCACTCTAGAAGATACAAAATTGTGGATTTGGACCATGTCAAATGCAATTTGGATAATCTGTCAACCATGCCGTCTTGCTTTTGGTTTAGATCGAGTCCATTATCAAATTAACCTGCTCCTATTACTGTCGGCTCTCATAATTTTGATGTCTTTTGTAAGCCGCGTGCGCTGACGGTCACTGCAAAGACCATCAGATATCAGAAACAATCCATTCTGACTTTTATCACCATCCATCAATCCATCGTCAGCAAGCAGCCGAATTGTGTTCTCATTGCTTTTTTCCCTAAATTTCAGTAGCGGAATTGTGTTAAAGCGGTTCGAAGTTCAGTCTCGCCGCAAGCAGGAACCTTTCAGAGTCAGCCAGCAGTCGGCATACTGTTTCTCTATTCAGGAAATTCAGGGGAACTCGTTACAAAAAGTTTTATTTCTTTTCTTTTTAAATTGGTTTACAAGTTACAAATTAAAGTTGTGCAATCTACTAGTATTAAATTGGTTTACAAGTTACAAAGTACAAAATTTTAGCTTTGGACCATGTCAGATGACATTGGATTATCATTCATCATAGATGAAAGTTTCAGAGCTGCCACTTTCCTGAACTAAGAAATTTCAGAGATGTGTCATGCTGTAGCATGGACGAGGCATGCCGCAGTAGTGCAGTACGCTCCTAGAGCTCAACTCCTAGATTGCTTTGAAATTAAACATACATGGAGAAGGAGATGACTATAGTTACTCTAACATGGACAGATTGACCTTTATACAACCATGTTAGATTCCTGTCTCACACCCCTGCACAGAGGTCTGGCCGTGTGAGGTAAAAAGATGAAAAATGCAGCTCACTTGTAGGCCAATGGTATGGTGATTGGATGGGTGGCAGCTCACTTTGATGACCGTCGAGGAGCAGTCCGTCGTTAAGCCTGCCCTCAACGGCGTCCCCAACGCGGCAGGACAACCGAAGGGTTAGGATCTTTACTTTAGATTAAAATTTATATCACATCAAATATTTGGAGGCTAATTAGAAAACTAATTAAACAGATGGAGGCTAATTCGCGAGACGAATCTATTAAGTCTAATTAATCCATCATTAGCACATGTTTAATTTAGCATTACATTATCAAATCATGGACTAATTAGGCTTAATAGATTCGTCTCGCAAATTAGCCTCTATCTGTACAATAAGTTTTGTAACTAGTCTATGTTAATACTTCTAATTAATATCTAAATATTCGATGTGACGAATTTTAGGAGGAACCAAACACACCTCCATTCAGCACGGCATCACAGTTGACGGCTCTGAATCATTCATCACCTGTGTCTGTGTCTGAACTCTGAAGTAGGAGTCGCCTGCTGCTGACTGCTGACCCCGACAGGGTCCGCCGCGAAATGTCTGAAGTTCTTAACAACTCGAGACTGGGACTTCATCAGCTGGCTGCACGATTTGGAGAGAGGAGACGACGACGACAGAAAGAGGGGGGGTAAGGAACGGCGTCGCTGGCCGGCCAACGACCATGGCGCCTCCCCGTCTCGCTGTCGCCCTCGCCACCTTCGCTTTGCTCTGCGCAGCGGCTGCTGGTCAGGACGACAAGATCTTGCGGCCGTGGCCGCCTGACTGCTCGACGGCGGACAACTACACGGCCGACAGCCAGTACAAGAAGAACCTGGACCAGCTTCTCGCCGCGCTCCCGGCGGCGGCCGGCGACAACGGCTGGTTTTACGAGGGCAGCGTCGGGACAGGCGCCGACAGGGTGTACGGCCTCATCATGTGCTACGCCGACTACAACGCGACGGCGTGCATGGACTGCCTCTCCAGGGCGCCCGCGGGGATCACGACGGTGTGCCCGGGCAGCCGGAGCGTTCGCGCCATGTACGACGCGTGCACCCTCCGGTACTCGGCGGCGCCGATCCCGGCCACCGCGGACCTCGCCGTCTTGTATATCGTGTACCTGACCTTCCCCGAGGTGGCCGTCACCTCGGAGGGCGTGCGGGCAGCCTGGGTGCCGCTGATGAGCGAGCTCACGGGCGGCGCCGCCGCCTCGCCGCTGCGGCTCGCCAGCGGCAGCACGCCGTACTCGAGCTCGCAGTCCTCGCAGGAGATGTACGGGCTGGCGCAGTGCAGCAGGGACCTCAACGCCAGCGAGTGCTCGCGCTGCGTCAGCAGCTACGTCGGCCAGCTGGGGAAGCTGTTCCCCAACAACAGCGGCGGCGTCATCAAGGGGTACAGCTGCTACCTGCGCTACCAGGTGGCGGCGCTCGACATCACCCTGCCGCCGGCGCCGGCGCCGGCGACGCCGCCGCCAGCTGGAGGTAAACATTCTGTGTTACTTGCACCTTCCTTTATCGGTGGACGCGAATTATCCTATCTTTTACACACCTCGACAGGACCTTCATCATCTTCCAAGACTGGGATCGTGGTTGGTGTGTCCGTCGGCTCCGTCTCGATCTTGATACTTCTGGGCTTCTCCATGTGGCTCCTTCTCCGGCGGCGACGGCGGAAGGAGGCTAACCTCCACGAGGAAACGAGGGCGATGGAAGACGAGTTCGAGAAAGGGTCAGGGCCAAAGCGGTTTCGCTACGGCGAGCTCGCCGTTGCCACGGACAACTTCTCGGACAAGTACAAGCTCGGAGAAGGCGGGTTCGGATCGGTGTACAGAGGGTTCCTGAAGGAGATGAACCTTCACGTCGCCATCAAGAGGGTGTCCAAGGGCTCCAACCAAGGAAGGAAAGAGTACGCGTCGGAGGTGAGGATCATCAGCCGGCTGAGGCACCGCAACCTCGTGCAGCTCATCGGCTGGTGCCATGGCGGCGGCGACCTCCTCCTCGTCTACGAGCTGATGCCCAACGGCAGCCTCGACAAGTATCTGCACAGTGCAGATAACAAATTATCGTGGCCACTCAGGCAAGTTCTTTACGGCTGTGTTGTTGTCTTTTATTTTTTTTATTTTTTTATTTTTTGCCTCGGCAAGTGCATTATATTTCTTTTTTAGTTTATCAGTATTGTTCAAATTGTCCATTTTGCAGGTACAATCTCAGGAATTTTAGAACATTTTTAACAAGTCTCGCAAGGATTAAAAAGGAGACTCCATTTACTAATAGTAAATTTTTTTAAAATTCTGCATTTTTTTAGGCACAAGATCGTGCTGGAGATCGCCTCGGCGATTCTTTACCTGCACCAAGAGTGGGAGCAGTGCGTGCTTCACAGGGACATCAAGCCGAGCAACGTGATGCTGGACGCGTCCTTCACCGCCAAGCTCGGCGACTTCGGGCTTGCCAGGCTCGTCGACCACGCCCGAGGATCACACACCACGGTGGCCGCCGGCACGTTGGGGTACATGGACCCGGAGCGCAGGGCCAGAGGCAGGGCGAGCGCCCGGTCCGACGTCTACAGCTTCGGCGTCGTCCTCCTCGAGGTCGCCTGCGGCCGGAGCCCCGCCGTCGTGCTCGACGACGGCGCCGTGATCCACCTGGCGTGGCACGTGGCCGAGCTCCACGGCCAGGGGAGGGTCCTCGCCGCCGCCGACCCACGGCTGAACGGCGAGTTCGATGCCCGGGAAATGGAGAGCGTGCTCGTGGCCGGGCTCTGGTGCACGCTGGATGACCGGAGATTGAGGCCATCCATCAGGCAGGTCGTCGGCGTGCTGCGGTTGGAGCTGCCGCTGCCGAGGCTCCCTATGAGGACGCCGGCGGCAACCTACAAGCCACCGCCGGCGGCTGGCTTGTTAAACACTGATCAATCTTCTGTTGGGACAAACGGGGTCGTCTCTGAAATGTCATCAAGCTATTACTCTCTCCATCAGCAAATATAAGGGATCCTAAGTTTGGTCAAATTTGTGGAGAAGGGAATTAACATTTGCCCCATCAAAGAAGTAAACTATACACACTCTATTTCAAATTGCAGGTAGTTTTAGATTTTCTATGTTCATAGATATTGCTATGCACCTATATATACACTATTGGGGTGTTTGGTTCGAGGAAGGAGTCATGCCTCATCTTCTCACTCGTCACTTTTTTGTTTGGTTTGTGGAATGGAATGAATTGATCCCTCACCATCTCATCCCTCACAAACTAATAAATAGTATAGCCATGAAGAATGGGATCATCCCACTAAATTTTATAAGATCTACTCATGATGGACAATCTCATCTAGGATGAGGTGATTCCTCAAACCAAACACACCATATATCTTCCATGATCCATGGATGTAGAAGCCGAACATTTTTCCCTTATCTAAAAAGATATAGATATATAATAAAATCTACGAACTAAGAAAGCTAAAACGATGGAATGGGAGAGTAGAAATATATTTCGGAATGTACTGCTGACGATGAAAACGTCACCTCTTGAGACAGCCGAGAAACGTTCCCTTTTGCATTTCGAACGACATGGCAACTCTGAAACACGTTTTGTGAGTAGTGACAGCTCTGAAACATCCATGTACGATATCCACATGCATCTGGCGTGGTCCAAAGTCCAAACTGGACAGCACAACGACCAAAGAAAAGCCACAATTTTACACGTCCTAATTCAGAGCTAAGATGTTGTTGAGCCGAAGCAGAAGCAGAAGCTCAGCTGAACTTCGTCAAGCGAAAAAAAAAAACAAAAATCCTCCCGAACTCGGCAGTCGTTACTGACAAGCGCCCACTTGCTCCGGATCGCGCGTTCCCGCCGCCGGTGATGGTCGTCGGGCTGTGGTGCGCGCACCCTCACCCTGACGGCCTGACCGGAGCCTGAGGCCGTCGATCCGGCAGGCCGTGAACGTGCTCCGGCGAGAGGCGCCCCTGCCAAGCCTGCCGGTGGCGACCCTTCTTGCCACCGCCTAATGCTTTGTGCAACACGTCTTCAGTTGCGACAGGCGGCGGCAGCAGCAGCACCGGCACCACCGCTTCTGCACCGGACAAAAATGTAGTGTCGAATTGGTTTAGATGTTCATCATGTTTTAAAAATGTAGTGCCAAATTGATTTTAAAAAAATTCAACTGTCCCCTTGATTCCTCACTCACCGACCATGGTAGGAGTGAGAAATCAAAGTGATGTCCTCGAGGAAAAGGACATGGTCGGTGGAGTGAGAAATGGTGTGGGGGTTCTACGGCAGGGGAGACATCCTCGACGCCGCCGACGCGCGGCTGAAAGGGGAGTTCGACGCCGGCGAGATGGAGACGGTGATGGCGAGCTGTCGGGTTGTAGTGCGCGCACCCTGACCGGAGCCTGAGGCCTTCCGTCAGGCAGGCCATCAACGTGCTGCAGCTAGACTGCTAGAGGCACTGCTGCCGAGTGCCGAGCCTGCCGGAGAGGACCCTTGTCCTCCCATCAGCATAATGGTTGTGATTATTTACATTTAGAAGAAATATTAATACATTAAAACAGTTAGGTCTCAAAATTCTTAAGTCAAACAACTAAATCCGATCAAACAACAACCCCTTTTCTTCTACGTACTTGTCAACAAAGTATGAATTCAGGCATTTTCATTTGAAATATATGGATGCCTTATTAACTAATACTCCCTCCGTCCCAAATTGCTATTCGTTTTGATTTTTCTAAATATATAATTTTTACTACGTATCTAGACACACATACATCTAGATCCATATAAAAAAATTGTATGAAAACCAAAACGAATAGTAAGTTGTGACGGAGTGAGTATTTGTGATAACCACACATTGAATAAATCTTAGGCAGCGAGTTGCACCTCTGTCTATCAAGGATAATGCATGCTAACTGTAGCAGACCAATTGCAATTTACCTCACTCCATGACCAGAATAAATAATGACAAGAATCAAGCCATTTAGACAACATTGCAAAAGATTGGAACCTTATAGGCTACGCAGGTGCTGTGTAAAGACGGTTGAGATATTTTGATAGGGTCAACATTGAGGTTTGATTGCTTTGGTCATAGGGATCTCCTGTAATTTGATCAATCTGGGAATGGGCTAGTAGATTTATGCCTCGGAGTAGAATCATTCATATGGTAGGCTTTTCAGCTATCTGTTGGGCCCTGTGGAAAGCAAGAAATGTAGTTTGCTTCTACAAAAAAATATAATATATAAAAAGAGTAAAATACTGACGGTCCCTGAACTTGTCTTGTGGTGTCATCCGGGTCTCTGAACTCTCAAAATACATTTTCAGGTGACCAAACTTGTTTCAAGGTATCATCTGGGTCCATAAACTCTCAAAGTGCATATTTAGACCCCAAACTTGTCCTTGGATTTCATCCGGATCCCTAAACTCCCAAAATACATTTTCAAATCTTAAAACTTGTCACAGGTCGCTAATGGTAATACTTCCTCCTCACTCGTTGCCTTCACAACCACCTTATGTTAGTGATCGTGAATGTGTTGCTTGGCGCTTGATTGAGGATTTTAAAAGGAACCTTGATAGTTTAAGGACTCAGATGACACCTTGAGATAAGTTAGGGGACTGTAAATGTGTTTTGAGAGTTTAGGGACCTAGATGGCATCTAAGACAAGTTCATGAATCTAAAAATGCAATTTAAGAGTTTAAAAACCTAATTGATATCCTGTGACAAGTTCAGGGACCACCTGTATATTTTACTCTATATAAAATCTCCTACCGAGATTGTGTGTTCAGCATCTACTTTCATATCATTTTGGGCAGGTCTCCAGAAGTCAGAAGACAAATGGAACCTGGAGGCTGGAGCGGAAGCAATGAAGACAACGACGCTTCACTTCCATGCGCAGGAAGCACCGACGGATGATGCTGGAATGGTGCTGCTCTAGTAGAAGCGGGAATGCCTGACAAATCATCCCCATGGTGGAACATGAGAAGACTTTATTTTCTATTTAGGTTTAAAGTGAATTCCCTCAATACCACTAAAAATTATCCCCTCAATACCATCGAAATTCTTCACCTCCCTTTACTGCCACTATTTGAAATTTCCATTCCCTTCGATGCCATTGTCGTTAAGTTTGTCCCACTTACAATATGTGCCCACTGCTGAACACCGTGAAGCTCTAAGCCTAGCTGCGCCGACGACTTTGATTTTCGCGACTTTGCTTTCGCAATATGTTCCCACGGCCGCCGCCCCATCGCTTCCTGGTGGGGAGCTTGAAGAAGCGGCAGATGATCTTGAAGCAGCGGACTCGAGAAAAGGAGAGTGCGGTGCTCGTCGCGCCTCCTCGACAGTCGGCACGGCTACGACACCGCGATGTGATGGCCGCCCGCTGGCAACGACGCCGTGGCCCCGTGCTCCAAGCCTCCGACGGCTCACGAGCAAGAAGAACGAGACGGTCAAGATGAGCGCGGGGGGCAGCAAGAAGCAGCAGCACGCCGGCGGGCTCCTCCAGGCTCCAACTCCTGCTCAGATTCTCTGTGGCAGGGCGGCAGCCCCGCGGAAACCGCCGCGATGCAGTTCTATTTTCTTCCTTCCTTCCTTTCTTTCTTTGATTCATTCATTCATTCTTTTTCTTTTTGAGGAAGCAACTCCAGTTCTTGCACAAGCGAGCACAAGCACAAGCACTAGCAAAGAAGCTTGTGTGGTCAATGTCATCCTTGCAGACCTTCAGGTCGTACACAGCTTTAGGGTGCGTTTGGTTTGGAGACAAGATGGGATGGGACGGTGCCGTCTCTATTTTTTGGGATGGGATCATCCCGTCTGCTGTTTGGGCGCCGTCAAGATGGCCGATGACGTCGAGGGGCAGGAGGCCGCCGCAGAGTGCTGCTACTCTGACTGCGACTCCGACGATGACAAGCAGCGGCTGAGCCCTGCCTACATGCTGGAGCACCCGTTCGAGAGCTTCTCGGTCCATGGCCCATGGACGTGTTTCAAGAGCTTCGGGCGCGCTGCTCTCGAAGACCGAGAACCTCCTCCTCAAGGACACTGCCACTGCCATTACCGACGAGAGGACGGCGGTTCTGCCGTTCTGAAGAGCAGGACGCAGAGCACGATGGACCAGGGCAAAATCATTATTTTACTCGTCTCTTAACTCTCTCCTAACGGAAAGCTAACGGCAATGGCAAGGAAGGGAATGCAAATTTAAACTAATGGCAATGAAGAAAGCCAAAAATTTCGATAGCATTGCAGGGATCATTATAAATTTCAGTGGCATTGAGGAAATTCACTTTTAGGTTTACAGTACATCGATTGTTAGCAACGGTTTGGTCTTTCTGCAAGCCTCAGTTAGAAAGCTTTGTGTGCCACTCTGTTGATGGCATCGCTTGAAACTGTTGGTGGTCACCGGTCCTGGAACCTAAAACTATCAAACTTTATAATTTCGTTGCTGTTCTAGTAATGAAATTCGGGCGAGGCCTTTAGTGGAAAAAAAATATTGAGGTTTGGTAGATGTGACTCTGATTGAATTTCTTCCTGCACATTTCGTCAAACATATAAAATTCACAACACTTCTAATTTTATAGGGTCAAGACTTTTCAAGAAAAAACATCAATAGCCAACAATTTGAATAAACACTCAATCTAAAATGTAAGAATGTTACCTGAAAAAAGAAAAACATGTACATATCCCATATTAGAAGGGGGTTTGATTTTTTTTTTTTTGGGGGGGTGGGGGGGAGGGGTCCTCTTGGGTGGTTCCACCCATATGGGAGTCTCCACGTGTGCCACTATATTATCTGTTGTGTCACTGAGGCTATCGTTTGAATCTAACTATCCCTATCTCCTCCAATCTGGATGCCGAGCATTGGGCAACATGGGGTTGCTATTGGATGAAGTGGATGTATGCTAAAAATAATTAAGTGTTTCTAGGCTAGATGCCCAACGTGGTGGTGGCTGTGAGGATAGGGTTCGGGGTTTCGTAGTTTATGGTGTGTTTGAATGGAGTGAAGGGACAGGACGGAATATGGTCATCCTCTTTTTTTAGGATGAGCAAAAATCCCAGCTGGTGTTTTTTTTTCAGGCGATTCATTCATTCAAAGGCCTCTTGAAGGCCAAACATCTTTACATGGTTTAGTTCAGCAAAAACAAACTGAGGAGGGGAGGAGGGAGAAACTGTTTCTAGCATCAAGTTTACATTGAAACAAAAATGGCGCACCAGGTGTTAGCAATGATGCGGTCAGACGCCCTAAAGCGCTCGCTCCAGAGCCGACCCTCATCTCGGCAGGATGTCCAGAAGCGCTGGCACGAGGGAGGAGCTCGCTGGAACACCAGATCGTTCCTGTGTTTCCAGAGCATCTAGCAAAGGAGCAGAAAGTTGTCATAGTGTTGCGCAGGAACCATTGCCCGACGGTGAATAGTCCGTAGGCTTTGGACAAAGGAGCTTGTTGTGTCCGCGCCAAGGGAGCTCCAGATACTCGCCGCAAAGGGGCAGCGAAAGACAATGTGGTCGCAATCTTCGACCTGCCCACAGAGCTCGCACGACGCATCCTCGAGGATGTTTTTCATTACCAGGTTGGCACGGAATTGGATCCTGCCCTGCACCAAAAGCCACACAAAGAACTGCACTCGCGGTGGCCCGCGGTTCTTCCAGACGAACTTGACGAAGGGGGGTGGTGGCGATCCCGACGTTTGCACAACCTCGGTGTAGACAGCGCCAAATCGTAGACTTGAGGCATCGCTGAGAAGAGGAGACAAGCGCTGGTCCACGTCGTCCCGGAGCGTGACCCGATCCAGCAAAGCTGTTAACTGGTGCAGCTCTTCACCGGCCCGGCACGACAGGCGTGGAGCAAGATGCGCGCCCAGCCCGTCGGCCAGCACTTGCGTTACTGATTGCTCCGTGTTGACGGCATGGGAGAAAAGGAGAGGGAACAAATCGCACAGTCGCTCAGTGGAGAGCCAGCGATCATGCCATAAACTTGTGGAGAGGACGTCAGACACCGCAGAGCAGGTGAGAGCTTGGTATAGCGGCAGCAAATCTTCCAGGATGCGCCAGTGGGCGCCCTCGACGTCACCCTGCAGGCTTGCAATGTCGATGCGGCTGCGCACCCAATTGGCCTAAGAGGAGCCGTCAGGGTGATAGAGGCAGTGCAGGTGCTTGAGTAGGAGGCTCATGTTTTGTAGGGAAAGATCCTTGAGGCTGATTCCCCCTTGCTCCTTCAGCTGACACGCGGTTTCCCACGTGACAAGACATTGGGCGCCACTGACATGATCCTCACCGGACCACAGCAAGCGTCGACGTCGCCGATCTAGAGCATCAAGAATCCCAGGCGGCAGTAGAAGAGCTGACATGGCATGCGTAAGTTGGCTGTCCACCACACTATTGATCAGCACTGCTCTCCCAGTTGAGTTCAGCAGGGACACGCTCCAGCCGCTGAGGTGCTTGTCAACCTTGGTGATCAAGGGGCTGAAAGCAGAGAGCCGTAACTTCTCATTGGATAGTGGCAGCCCGAGGTACGTTTGAGGGAAATTCCCAAGCTGGCAGCCAAGGATCTGCTGGAGCTGTGTAGCCATCTCGGCCGACACACTCATCGGTGCGGTGCTTTTGTGATAGTTGATGTGCAGCCCAGTAGCTAGAGAGAATAGGTCAAGCACTTCCTTCAGCGTCGATAGCTCAGCCACGTCTACCCTGAGTAGGATGAGCGTATCATCTGCATACTGCAGAACTGGGCACGATTGGTCTAGGGCAGCAGGGTGTGGCATCCTGGGATCTTGCTTGACCATTTGTTGGAGGACATCGGCTACCAACAGAAAAACATAAGGGGATAGGGTCCCCTTGCCGCAAACCTCTCCCACAGGCGAACCAAGGCCCTGGCACGCCATTGACAAGCACTGCGAGCTTCAAAGTTTGCAACATGATGGCAATCCATTTGTTCCACAACAGGGGGAATCCCCTTGCTTCCATAACCGAGTCCAGGCAGGCCCAGTCAACTGAATCGAAGGCCTTGGCAAAATCGAGCTTCAGCACTAGCGTCGGCAGACGGCGATGGTGACAGCATTGGATAAGTTCAGTTGCGTAGATAAAATTCTCGGAGATCGAGCGGCCTTTGATGAAGCTGGTTTGATCCGGATCAACCAGGGACGCGATCTGTCGCTGGAGCCGCGTCGTCATCATCTTTGAAAGGATCTTCAAAGGAGCAATTATGGAGACAGATGGGGCGATAGTCCCGGGCATGGCGGTGGCAGTGTGCTTCGGTATCAGGACGACGTAGGACCGGTTAAGGCACTCGAGTTCAGCAATGCAGTCTGGAACGCCTCAGCCAAGTCCATGACAGCCGACGCCACCGTAGGCCACGATGCTGCGTAGAACGCCGGCCCAAAGCCGTTTAGGCCGGGCGAGCTCGTCTTGTTCATCGCGCGCACTGCGGGGCACGCCTCCAATTCGTGAACGGCTCGATGAGTGGCGCGGCGTCCACCCTCCCCACATCTGAGTAGAGGTTGGCGTAGTTGATGGGGGGAGGGGGCGTGCACCGAGACCACACGCATAGATGGGCGGTGAGAGCCGTTGTCTTGTCCTTGTGGGGGACGGCGTTCCACAACGCCATCCACCGCGATCGATTGTCTTGTCCAACGGTGAGAGCAGTTGGTGTTTGGTTGGAGGAACAAGAACATTTCAATTTTGTTGTTTGATTTGAGGGACGAGGGACGGATGAAATGGATGGTGTTTGTATTCCGTCAACCCTAGATCCAGCCGTCACTGCAGAGCCACTACCGAGCTCGCTCGTCTGTGCGCGCCACCGCCAACTTGCACGACCTGCTCGCCGCACCGCTTCGAGCTTCAGTACCACCAGCCTCGCGCTGCCGCCGCCGCCGCTATCGGGGCCTCGTGCCGCTCCTCGCCGGTCGCCTACACCCGCCACGCACCCCTGCCCCTCCGTTGCCGGGACAGCCGCTTTTGTCCTCCCGTCAACATAATGGTTGTGATTGTTTGCATTTAAGAAATAATAATTTTATACATAACACGCGAAATTTATATATATCGAAAACTATCCTACTACTATTCTTCCTGTTAGAAGAGTCTGATTGATTGTTCTAATCCTAGATGGCTTCCAGAAAAGCAAGCAGCCCAAAGCTGGCCCGTTCCTAACTGGGCCTGAGCCATATAAAGCCTTCTTCTTCTTCTTCTTCTTTTTTTCTTTCTTGACAAACAAGAAAGCCTTTCTTTTCTTTAGAATAGAGCAAGAGAAAAAAAAAATAATATCAAACTCGACTGAGCGGACTCAACTGAGGCCCCGCCGGCCGCATCGAGAAGCCGAACGAACCCTCACGCCTCCTCCTTCCACCGAACCTGAGCACGCCGGCCGCCGCCTCCTGCCCCCCGGGCTCGGATCGACTTCCTCTCCCTCCGTCGGCAAGGTATAAACGGAACCCTAGCTTGCCCCCCCCTACGGATCAGTGTGTTTGTTCTTCCCGCGAGATCTGTTCGTCTCTTCTTCCCGGCGAGCTGTAGAATCAGATCGGGGTCCCCGCGCTCGCGGTTGGTTGCGGATTCTTTTGCTACGTTTGACCTACCGGTCGAGGCATCTGCTCGTTGAATCGCGCGTGCTACCCTTCGGAAGCAGGTAGCCGGGGGACGCCCCTTCTTCTTTTTTTTCGGCGCAATCTGTGCTCGAATTCGTGCCCCTCTTCTCTGCTCTGAGTACGGCATCTCGCTTGGTGTGTTGGCTAGGCTGTTAGTTCGAGGAGCCACCTCTGGCGCGCGGGTTTCGCCGAGTTACTCAAGTGCCGTGTTCCTCCTGTGTACTGTTTTAGTTTTATGCAGAGTGGTGTCCCGGTCCTTTCGATTGTGGAACTTAGTTGTGTAAGTCAATTTGTGATACTGCAAACTAGAAAAAAAAAAGGAAGCTTTTTCCCCCACAGTGCCTTGTATTGGGCTATTGGCCTGTTAGGTGTCATCTTGTAGTCCTGAAGAGGCTTTGCCTGTCACAAATATTTGGCGGCGGTGACCTGACCGTGGATGCAAAGTATATTGATCTCCTAACGATTTTGAATGAAATTCCATGGTTTTGGTTCAACCGTTCAAGATGAAACAATGTGCTTGCTTTTTCTTTTCCTGTCATGAGTCCATGTCCTTTGATGTTTTAGGCAGAAACGAGTAGGCTCTCAATTGCAGTGTGGCATAGCTGCCTATCTGATTCAGAATGCACAATATCTCACTTTGATAATTGGTTTCTAAATCCTGAGACCCCCTTTTTTGTTAGGTAGGGTAGTGCATGATTGCTGGTTCCATCCGCATACATTTTTTTCTTGTGGGCATGATCAAACATCTGTATACTGCGACTGGTTATTAGTTTTCTGTTGAAGTTGTTTATTTACTTTGTGAGTAGACTTTCTTTTCGTATATGTGCTGATGTGCGTACCATATCCCGCAATGCCCTGTATTACTTATTCCTTTTACATTTTGACCATCCCTGTTTTATTTTCTAACCATGTGCAGTAAACTCTCGTACTAGGGAGTGGCGATGTCTACTTCGGTGCAATCACCGTACCTTCCTGCTACCACTGAGTCGATATCAAAGGCTCAGGAAGCCAAGGATGCGTCTGAGTCCATCTCAATCCTCTACCGTGTGCTCGAAGACCCATCTTCTTCAGCGGATGCACTGAGAGTAAAAGAGCTTGCCATTACAAATCTGACAAACTACCTCACAAAAGAAAACAGAGCTGAGGATCTCAGGAATCTTTTGACCCAGCTCAGGCCCTTTTTTGCTGTGATCCCGAAGGCAAAGACTGCGAAGATTGTGCGTGGCATCATTGATGCTGTTGCCAAGATACCTGGAACTTCTGAGCTTCAGATCTCACTCTGCAAGGAGATGGTGGAATGGACCCGTACAGAGAAGCGTACCTTCCTCAGGCAGCGTGTGGAAGCAAGGCTGGCAGCCCTTCTGTTAGAGAATCAGGATTATACCGAGGCCCTTACGCTCCTTTCTGGTCTCATCAAGGAAGTCAGGAGGCTGGACGACAAGTTGCTTCTTGTGGACATTGACCTTCTGGAGAGCAAACTCCATTTCTCTCTGAGAAATCTGCCAAAGGCCAAAGCTTCTCTGACTGCTGCTAGAACTGCAGCCAATGCCATTTATGTGCCACCATCTCAGCAGGGCACTATTGATCTGCAGAGTGGAATCCTTCATGCTGAAGAAAAGGACTACAAGACTGCTTACAGCTACTTCTTCGAAGCATTTGAAGCTTTCAATTCTCTGGAGGATCCTAAGGCCATCTTCAGCTTGAAGTACATGCTTCTGTGCAAGATAATGGTCAACCAAGCCGATGATGTTGCAGGAATCATCTCATCAAAGGCTGGCCTGAAGTATCTGGGTCCTGATGTTGATGCCATGAAAGCTGTGGCCGATGCCTACTCCAAAAGGTCTCTGAAGTACTTTGAAACTGCTCTCCGTGACTACAAGTCCCAGCTGGAGGAAGATCCTATCGTCCATAGGCACCTCTCGTCGCTTTACGATACCCTCCTGGAGCAGAACCTCTGCAGGTTGATTGAGCCCTACTCTAGGGTGGAGATTGCACACATAGCAGAGATGATTGAGCTGCCGATCGACCATGTTGAGAAGAAGCTGTCCCAGATGATCCTCGACAAGAAATTCGCGGGGACTCTGGATCAGGGCGCTGGCTGCCTCATCATCTTCGAGGATACCAAGACCGAGGAGATCTTCCCTGCCACGCTCGAGACGATCACAAATGTCGGGAAGGTTGTGGACAGCCTTTACATGAGATCGGCCAAGATCATGGCTTAAAAAAGATGTGGTCCACTGTCAGTTTAGCTGGCCTTACTTAGCTCTGCAAGTGATTTGGGCTGCGGACCGTTTGAGCTACAATCATGCCATGTTGCTCATGGACCAGACTGTTGTTTATGGAGTGATTGAAGTACCGTTAACGCTTTGATGTTTTCTACTTTATGTTGTTTCGTTAAATGCCACCGCAATATTTACTGTTATGAAGGTCCATGTTAGCTACATTGTGACGATTTGCTTTGCTACTCTCGAATTGCTGTCAATAGGTACCGGTCATTTAGATGATGTGATTTGATTATTTCGATTTCTGTTAGCGTGCTTTATTTGCACTTGCGGAAGAAAGCAGGTGATGTCAATGATATGATTAATATCATAGTAATCGTGGGCTCTATGTTATGGATTTCTGTGAATTGTATTTTCGAATACGAGTGACAACCCTGTGAAGAATAAAATTGATGGCTGATTGGTAAGTAAATCTAAAGCCCTCACAGAAGCTCAGTGCTAACAAAAGAGAAGTAACAAGATCTTTTCGTTTCAGGACATGCAGGTTTATCAGAGAAAACTCATGGTCTAACAAACATTTCACAGGGAAGTTACTAGTACACGACATAAGCTCTCTTATTGCAAGATAGCATCTCCAGAGCAACTCTCAGTTATACAAACTCTTAATAACGATAGCTACTAAAAGCTTCATCAACTCAGCCGCAACTTGCTTCACTCAATCCTCAGTAGAACTCCGTTCATCGGTGCTGCTTCCTTATCCCTCTTCACTGGTTGCACCTCCAAGTGCAATAGCATAAGAACTTGGAAATACATCGGTATTTACAGACATAGGTGCAGAACCATCTCATTTGCAGGACACACAGCAGCATATCGGGCCACTAGTTAAAGAATCTCCACTTCTCCAGGAGGTGCACATCTGGAAGTAGAGCACAGCTCTATGCCATAGTAAAGCGCGCGTTGGAGCCTTGGTTTAGAGTTCTTTGTATGGCCCTGATGGTGTTTGGAGTTGTCCTGCAGCAACCCCCAATAAGGGCGGCCCCATCTTTGCACCATTCACTTACATAAGAAACAAAATCACCATCTGATACTCCAGTGCATTCCTGCACAGAATATGAAACCTTCAGAGTTTAGACAACAAAATCACCATCTGATACTACAGATTTGTTATCACGTACTGTATTTGGTTAGAAATACAAAAGGATGGCTTAACAAGGGAAGAAATATTGAACAGGAGAAGATAAAAAATACACAATGTGGGTTATACATGTGTATTCAGAAGGAAAAGAAAAGAGAGAATGCCTCTCCCCTTCATCATGTCTTCCAAATACTAGACTGTAGCCATGTTGTTTGTAGGGAAAGGAACAGACCACAATAAGTCGTGCTACTACAATTTTCCTAGCACCTAGGTAAGGACATGCGTTTATTTAAGTTTCTTAACTTTGGTGGAATGAAAACCCCAAACCGCATAGGCGAAAAGTATGAAAAGAAATAAAACCAGGTATTTCATTGTCGTTTTTTCAATTTCGAAATAAGATAGCTGCTATAAGAATATAAGCTTGAGTGTGCCGGATAAACTTACCACCCACTCCTTTTTCTCACCATCATATCTTTCTCCACTGTTGGGATATATCAGAATAGGCTTGTCTGTGACCTGTGGTAATGCAACAAAGCAAGTCAAATAAATAGAACTGCAGCCTGCCCAACACAATGATCTATGCAGTGCAAGGGAAAACAAGAACAGAAATCATCGATATGCACTTCGCATGCTGAAGAGAACTATATTTGTATTGAGGGGCATAAGGTGGTGGATACCTTTCGAATGGAGAGTATCAGTCCATGAATAAATCTTGGAGGTGTGCAATTTATCCCAACCGCACCAACCTTTGCACACTTGTCAGCAATAGTAGCACATTCGATCAATGAGTCTCCGCTCACGATATGAACTCCATCTTTTGAGTTGAAGGAAAACCATGCAGGGATATGTATGTTACATTCCTCAAGAAGTTCAACATATGCCTAAATGACCAACAAGCCAACAATCAGAGACTATTTCACAAGGATGAGTATAAAATGCAAGGAAAAAGATTCAGATCACAAAATAGTAGACCTGAGCTTCCAGTTTGTTGGGGATCGTTTCAAAAGCAATCAAATCAGGGGCTGCTTCAGCAAGAACCTGAAGCCTACGCCGATGAAAATCTTTCAGGAACTGTACTGTACCAGCTTCACCATAATCCCCACTAGTTACAGCAAAACAAAAGTGAAGATCTGGCACAAGCATGCAAAAACATGTTCTGTGTGGTTAAAGTAGCTAAATACCTGTACTCAGAGCCATCAGCAAGATAAGCCCCATAACTTCCTATAGAAGCCGCAACCAGAATAGGTTTTTGTGTAGGAGTGGATTGCTCCAAATGTTCCTTCAGGAACATCTCACGCGCTTCCAGTGCAATCTCGACACTCTTTGTTAATAAGTTTTCACTCTGTTCTTTTGAGAAACCCTTTGACTCAAACCCTTGAATCGTGGCCTACAACACCCAAGGTAACAATCAGTACAGTTGACAAATGAAGATTACATAAAAACTAAAAAGTAGGGTGTTTACAGCTTCCAACCTGATATGATGCTGTGATTATAATGTTTGCACCAGCTTCTAGGTAGTCCATATGGACCTGTTTCACCAAATACATAAAGGAACATTAATATACTATTATACTGTGACAATCTCAAGACAGCTGTCTGCAGATGAAAGAAAACATATTTAAAAATCAAGATTCCAAAAATATAAAGCTGCTTCTTAGGTAACTGCAGAGAGAACAAGTGGGGGATTTGAACAACCTATCAGGATAAGAAATTGCTGTCAAGCTCTGTTTTTTTAATTATTTTGATAGAACCAAATAGTAACCATACTTCTCACTGATAACCTAGAAGTTCATGCATACTTAGTCCAGAACTATCTTCTGAAATAAATTCACATAATCACCGTAGTCCGGAATGTTCGTGTCCAGCCTCCATAATTGAAGGCAAACATGGGTCCTGATTTCTGATAGATATAGGAGAATGACTCAGTTGAGGATAAGTCTGGAATCTGGATAAGATATGGGCTAATAAGCTGGACCAGCCAGTAAACACATGATTGCGATGCGGCTATACAGTCTGTGCCAAAGACTGGTCAAGGGCAAGCTCAAAATCAAATTTGTTCCTAAATGCTCACTAAATTCAGTACGTAGCATAAAATTGTCCCTTGATCCATGAGCAAATTCGGCAGCATGCAGGAACTTTATTCCAATCTCCGCCACATGCCCATATGCTACTGTCCTGTTCATGTCGTGATACTAGCCTACCTACTCTAGTGGAGCTGTGGGGACATTCGCCATATTCTTTTTTATACATCGATATTTCCTTCCGAGTTCCAACACCCTTGGAACAAGAAAAAGAACACTTCCCCACTCATCAGTAGTGAACTGTGACCCCAACGATATCACAACCTTGACTAGCGGAGCAGTTTCATTAGTTAATTTCGTTCCCAATCTAGGACAAACAAAGGGGAAAAAGATTAAATTTTTGCCGCACTGCCGCATCGCCGCGTGCTTTAGTTTTTCCTCCAAGAACAAAAGACGCAGATCGAACGAATCGCCAAAAAGTAGAACGCCCCGACGGATGAATCCGAAGGAACAGAAGGTGAGGCTTGCCTTGCGGATGAGGTGCGGGGAGGCGAGGAGGCACTTGGCGCTCCAGAGCGGGTCGTTGAGGTCGGCGCCGTTGGCCTCGAGTTCCGTGGCCAGCCCGCCGTCCAGCACGAGGCGCCCGCCGCCGGCCTCCACCCACCGCCGCACCGCCTCCTCCGCGCCGCCGCCGGCCGTCCCCACCATCTCTCGCCTCGCCCTGGCCGCTGCTGCTGCTGCTGCTCCTCTGCTCAGCGCCTTGTGCTCGCAAATTCTCGATGTAAAAACTTGAATCGGGGTCTGGATTTGGATTCCGGCGTGGGGGGAGGATTTATAGGAGGAAGGAGAGCGGCGCCAGAAAGGTGGGGGTGGGGGGAGGCAGCGTGCAACGCGATGGGCATGTGCTCGGCTGCTGACGAGTGACTGACAGCCTGACGGGGCAGCAGGGTTTATGGCTATCTCCAAACATTTTCAACTTTATTAGTATTTCTTTTGATTTTGAATTACATTTATTTAATAATCTTTTTTCAAATATATATTTAATAATCTGCCTTCGGAATGCAGGAAATTTCACCATTGTAACTTCATAGCAAGAAAAATACGTTACTTCAATTCTCGGGGAAATCACACACTTCAAATGTCGAAAATGCCAATTATTAATCTCACGACAAAAAATAAAACAAAAAGTATTGCCTACTCTTAATCATTAATGTACACACGAGGCATTCGCGGTGGTTTCATCTATTTCAAGGATCCGTCAGGTATGCTCTTAGTGTAAGTTTTATGTTTATAGGGTTGAGTGTACTTGTTTTAAAATAAAAGTGGGATTCCGAGTAGAGCTGATACGGTGGGTAGGCTGAAGGTGGTGTTGATTTGATATGAGAAGAAGAAAACAATTGTGCAGTGTCCAGAAATGAATTATAAAAAAAATTGGGTGCAGTGTGTCAAGAAAGTTCAGAGTGATAGTGTTGCTCTCTCAGAGAAAGTGGAAACAGTAAAAAAAATGTCTCTCTCACTCCTTCGGTAGTCACTCTGTCCCAGAAAATCGCTATCGTTTCTTCCTTTCAACAACCCTACAAAAACCGCGATCATATGTCCTCATCAGCAACAAACCAAACAACGATAACGACGAAAGAGCATGGTGGAACGGTGAGCACCAAAACTTTTGTCAGTTTACGGCGTACGGGCAGGTCCATTGCACCTACCCACAAAAATGGCAGCATTATTCAGCGTGTTCGAAAGCAGCCGTCTGGCACTTGCTGTTTGTAGCTTTGTGGAAAAAGTACAAAAAGGTTGCGCAAAGACTGTGAACCCTGTTTTTTTTCCTTGACGACGCAGCAAAATCATCTATGTCATGTATGCTTAAGAAAAAAATAGAGGCTAGACGATTTTTCATCAAGAAGAAGAAATAGACATCCAAATTCAAACTAGAGGGACTCAAACTTGGGTGGTTAGTGTGCACAACCATACTTTCTACCCTAACTAGTTGAGCTAGACTTACTTCTTCCTATATATGCTTAAGATTAATTAGCATCGTGATCAAACCTGCTCACGTAAGTACGCTTGATCATGACAAGACCAGAGAGGCGACGTGTTTAGGAGGACTCAGGAAATTAAGAAGAACGAAGCGTGCACGGCGAGAAAGCGTTCGCACAAAAACAAATTAGTCTCGTCGATGAACAGCTAATTCCCTTAATTATCGTGATGATTGTTGTCCTAGACATCTATCCTAAATTACTATCCATTTTAATTTTTCTACATACATAATTTTTAATATGTAACTAGATAAATATTACCTAGATACGATAACATCAAAACCAACTAATTTGGCACAGAGGGAGCGGTAAAATAAATGCGGAGTCTTTGAGCACGTTTGGATTTCGTGCTAGCCGCTTGCCTCGCCTGGCACGGCAAGAAATCGGTAGGGTCTTATCATTTGGTTCGTTTACTGCTTGCCTCGGGGCATGTGATTTCCAGGTTTTACGATGCCAAGTCAAGCTAGCCGAATTCGGCGCGGGGAAGCTTAGGAGGTGTTTGTTTGGGTTTTAAAATTTAGCCTTGTTATATAAGATATTTAGATACTAATTAGAAATATTAAATATAGTTTAATTATAAAACTAATTATACAGATGGAGTCTAATTCGTGAGACGAATCTATTAAGTCTAATTAGTCTATGATTTGATAATGTGGTGCTACAGTAACCATTTACTAATGATGGATTAATTAGGCTTAATAGATTCGTCTCGCGAATTAGCCTAGGAATTCTGCAATTAGTTTTATAATTAGTTCAGGTTTAGTCCTCCTAATTAGCATCCGAACATCCGATGTGACAGGGCTAAACTTTAACTCCTGGTATCCAAACACCCACTTAACCCTGCTCTAGGCAAGCGCACCAAACGTGCTCTTTGTTAATTCGCGTGCAATAAAAAAACAAAATTAAAGGATTAGCATCTGAACTGCTAAGGAAACAAGATTAGCATCGCCATTACCGTCCGTCTAACAATTCGCGGTCCAAATTGGCCCTCATCTCTTCTTCTTTTTCAGAAAACAAATCAAAGACCCTAAAGTTTGTTTGGATGGCCACCGCTAGCGTGAAGCAACCACCCAAATAAAGGCCGGAACCACAATCCAATGTCAAAGCAAGTGGAGAAAGAAAAATAAAAAAGGATTTCACGATCGACGATCCAACGGCAAGAAACAGGCCGCTCTCGTGAAGAGGGCAGCAATAGCGTTTCCATGAGATGAGAGAATGAGATGCGTGTGGTGGAATAACATAATAATAAGATAAAAGTTGATTAGAGAAAGACCGAGTAGGATTATGCGCTGTGGAACATTATTCTGTCGGAGAGTGTTGAACGAACGGCGCTGCTGAGATGTTGAAAAGACATGGTACAATTAAATCCGGGGAAATAAAGCAGTGAGGATAAGCTCATCTTCACCGAAACACGATCCTTGACAAGAAAGGTACTCCTCCCAAGTCGAAAGAAATGTTATCAAGCTGGGGGAGAATGGATGCCGGTATGCTTTGTGTGGACTTTGACTCTGCATGTGGGTGAAGTTTGCTCCAGAAAGAGCGAAACTAGCTATTTTTATATGCGTACCGAGTAGAACCTGAAACATACCGAATAGAACCCTACTTCCTTCGTCCCAAATTATATGTTATTTTGATTTTTCTAAATTTATAGATTTTGTTATCCACTTAAATTCTAGATACATAATAATACCTACGTATCTGGAAAAAACTAAAATGACTTATAATTTAGGATGAATAGGATGAAGGGAGTAGTGTTTTAATAGCTTACCTCATGAGTCGCGATAGAAAAATATGCATGAATTTCATCGGAATGGCTGGTGTACGGTTTCCAAAAGTGGTTTACAAACTCGAGCACAGCCCACAGGGTGCCAAGAAACTGAACTGGAAAGCTAATAAGGTGGGCCGGCGGGGGCCAATGCGCAAGTGTCGCCGTGTCACTTATCTCGTCACACACGGCATGCTCAGCTGGTGATTCACTCCCGTGTTTTGGTCCCAAAGAAGAAGAAAAAAACTGCATCATATCTTATCACTCTCTTGGGATTGTCGCGGATGCTGCCAAACCGGCTGGCAGCACGTCCGTTCGCTTCGATCGCCAGTTCTCCACGACATGGGACGCGTGGAGGGAGGGAGAGACGTGCACGGTGGAGGAGAGCAAAACAAAAGCAACCAAACAGATCGATCTGCACTTGAGCAGTGCGCATCCCTCTTCCAAATCCAGATATGCTTTCCTTTGCCCTTTTTTTAAGGAGAAGATAATGCTTGCTTAATTTGCTAAAGGAAGTGTCAATTGATGTGCCCTGAAGAAAACAAGAATGAGCGTGCCAAATTCGGCGACGTTGAGCCACCTTCCCTTCTTTTCATCAGAGAGGACGACGAGTCATCATACCCGATGCTCGATCGGCGGCATCTTAGTTAGCCAACTCCCATTCTGATCACACTTGTAATTAACAGAGCGTTTGGTTTGCGCCACCAGAGCGTTCGGTCTGCCCTGTGTATCGTTGAGCCCAACTCAGTTTCCAGAATCGATAGGTTTCCGCGAGAAATCACCGGATGGCCCCTCTTGCATGCGGCATGGACTCGTGCCGTGGAACCAAACACGCTGTAAATCGCCAGCCGCAACCTGCGGTCCAGAACGATCTTCCAACATCTCCCCTGGATCGTCCACTGGTTGCTGACACGGCGGCCAAGCCTTCTGGGCTCCTCTGACAGCAACCACACAACAGTTGGGTAGCTTCCATCCATTCCATCCAGCTGATAGCACGAAGTTCCTGATAGCATGGTACTAGTTTTTCTGTAGCCCAACCCAGCCAAGGCAGCCATGAATGCATGTTACTGACTAGGTCATCGCAAGTTAATTGCAGGATTTTTCCGACTTTACATATATGTACATCAGACAAGGCTCGAGTTGAAGAGAGCCAACATCAATCCATCGAGGCCACGATGGTGTTGTTGGGGTGGCAAGCAACGATGCTCATCTGCCAACCATACCACTTTCATGAGCCTTCCAATCAGCATCTACTAGTCTCGGCACCTACCAATGCCATCGCACTGCAACAGCAAGAGAGCTACAACCAAAAATCCAGAGAAATGTTATCGAAGCTAGAGGAGAATACACATGCTGGTTTGCTCAAGAGAACAACCTCAACCTTGCTAGTATTTCAATAGCTCATCTCAGAACGGAATGGATGAACCACTTGCGGGTGTCCAACCTCGAATGTGTAACACCCACAATTTCCATCCTGGATACTACCTATATGGTTAACCTGTACACTTTACATGTCTCCCACGCCCACACCCATGCCCAGCAAAGGGCCCGAGAGCAAAGGAGGATGACCCGGACTGCATGCTAGGTTTTTGGTTTACCGCAAAATAGAGTGCGGGCACCTGGCGTTGTTTCCCACCTTCCTGGGAACGCAACGGAAGTGCCGCGCTTGGCCCCTCATGTCAGCTATTCCAAGTTAATGAGTTCACTTTTTCTTCTGTAAACTCTTAAGACCTCCATCTTGGTCTCGTTGTCACTGTCGCTGTCAGGAACTATATCTGGAATTGGTGCCCTACGACTACGAGTGGCCCCCTCGTTGAACCTCGGTCTTTCCGGTGATACAATTGCAATCAATCCTTCTTTCTCAGTTTTTGAGCTGTCAAAATCTGCTTTCATGGTACCTTCTTCATCTTTTGCGCTATCAGACTCTGACAGAGCACATCCTGCAGTCCTTTCACCACGTCTGCTGCTGCTAGTATGTTCCTCGTCTGATACAGACTCCATACTCTTATCAGTGGATAGTACACACTCCACGCATGCTTCTTCTGATGCCGCAACCTTGATGCCTTTCTTAGTCTTACCAGCATGTCCAAGCTCCACGCTTGCTTCATCTGATTCTGCAACATTGATAACTTCAATACCCTTACCAGCATCTCCAAACTCTACACTTGCTTCTACTGGTTCTGAAGCATTAATGCCTTCAATACTCTTCCAAGCGTCTCCCGAGTCCCCACTTTCTTCTTCTGATTCTGCAACATATCCTTCAATACTCTTACCAGCGTCTCCAGACTCCCCAGTTGCTTCTTCCGAATTTGCAAACTTGATGCCTTCAATACTCATACCAGCATCTCCAGACTCTCCACTTGCTTCTTCTGATTCTGCAAACTTGATGCCTTCGTTACTCTTACCAGCATCTGCTGACACTCCACATTCCTCCTCTGAGGCTGCAACCTTGATGCCTTCACTGCTCTTGCCGGTGTTTCCAAAATCTACGGCCATTTCTGAACTGTCAGAAGGTGCATCTCCTTCCGATTCTCCACCCTTTATGCTATCTTCAATAGAAGAGCCATCGGATGCAGCTCCGTCTGACATAACATTATCCAGCCTGGCACTTTCAAACTCTTCCAGCAGTAGCGCTCTTATTCTCTTCCTTAAATCAGAAGCATCTTCAGGGTTGAACCAACTGCAGCTAAACTGTGTAACAAACACAAGTCCAGTATTGAACAATTAAAGTGTGTAACAAACACAAGCTCAGCATAGAACTATCTCAAACAGTCTTGAAAAGCTCAACAGAAACAGAGTCGTAAGAACTGAACAAGTATAGAAAAGAGTTGGAAGGACTAACCATGCCAAGTTTATCTATCGTGAACCTTTCTGGTGCCTCTCTTATAAACCTTTCAATATAATAAAGCATGAAGATGCCACAGTCGTACGCATTATTCTGTTGCGGAACCTAGCAGTTGTTAAAAAAATCATGTTAGATTGATTTGTGAGTAAATTGTACCAAGTAATCACAATCTGGACAATTATTTAAATCAAACATCTGTAAACATATACACCAAGAACAACTGGAAGCACTATACAGTGATACTTGGCAACTTTGTTCAACTGTATGTACCTGGACTTTTGCCTTGTGTATATTACTTGGAAGATCCTCCCATGTTGCATCCAAAACTGATGTGTCAGGAGAAGGATTCTTCTTTAAGTACCGCCATTCTTCTTCAAGGTATCTGCAACATTTGATGCCATCAGTGTTGTACAGAAGATGGCCGGCCACTTGCATGAAAATGCAGCAGCAAGCAAGTCTGCCGCATTCTAGAATTTCTTGTTTCTGAATATTACGAGTGAAAAATAGCTAGATAAATATAGCTTAGATTGGTTACTTGCCTCCCAACTGTGTCCAAGATCTTGGTACTGTGATGCATCCCTAGGGAGTCCAGATGAAGTATGATTGGACCTGAAATACTCTCTTTTGCTGGCATGCAAATGATTACCAAGCTCCAGTGAGCCCTGAATTACAAATGCAAAGAGGTAATATTTAATACACTATAAAAAATACAGGTATCTTTTTCTCAAGTGACACAGGAGAGCTGCATGTCATCTCGTTAAGAAGAAAGAGTAACAAATGTACAACACACCCGACACACACGCACAACGAACTAAAGGACACAAACACACAATACGCGAGACCAGGAGAGACATGCTATAAAAGATGGACAACGACACAAGTGAGAAGCTGAGACTGAGAACACAAGGCCCTGAGCTTCGGCTGCATATCATAGAACTCCCTCCTACTCTACTGTCTGCATGACCAAAGATGCATTCAGAGTAGCATTGTTGAAGACACAATCGTTGCATGCTTCCAAAGAATATTAGGAATCTCAGGAGCCACATTCCAAATCTAATAGAATTTGAATAGATGCATGGCCCTAGGCATTTTGAAGCATGGATCCAGACGAACCATGAAGCTTGCTAAATAGCTATTCACTAACTTATTCAAGTTTACCGTTGAGAACCAATTATATTGCATGGATCTGAACAATAGTAATTTGGCTTCATAATGTAAATGTCTTGTTTCAGTAACAACTTACATCCCATGGATCGGCAAGATGATATATGCTCTATGGAATATATTAACACCTTTCCACCATCTTCTCAACTTTGAGAAGTCACCCTAGAACAAAATCCAAGGAAAACATAAATTTTCTAATCTTAGACATTATCTTAAATTAATAAAAAAATATGTTGAACAAACATGTAGCACAAAAGATAATGTCAAGACAAAAGAATGAGAGAAGAAAAAATCAGGAGGAAATTTTTTATTCAGAAGTGAATTTTGTTATTAGAAAAAAAAGAGGATCAAATTCTGTAAATGACAGATGGGAAAACAGCGGAAATGAAATGGGTATTGAAATGCAGTTGACTGAAACTCAAATGTGTGCCAACCATTAAGCAGTCCCGATCGCAGGGGTGCAAGATAGAAAATGGTAATTCCTCACTCAAGAAAAACAAATAATTGGTTGATTGTAATTCCTCACTCAAGAGCGGGCCGAGTGCAGTGGTAGTCTCTCTACTTGCAGTTTCAAGGTCATGGATTCGAACCAGCCTCCTAACAGAACAAGCAAGGGTAAGGCTGTCTAGAAATTGCCTTCCCTATGGGAGCTTTGAAGAACAGGTGTGCCCCTTTCTTTAATTGTAATTCTACCCAAGAGAAAGGACCTATCTCATATCAAGGAAGAATAAAAACTGTGTATTTGCAAGGAACTCATCCTATCTCCTTTCAATTAAAGTTGTCATGTTGCGACCCAGTCGATGGATGAACCGCAGTGTAAAGGTTTTAACTCGCTGATCATTTTGGTTGTCTGGCTTCTCTGGAAGCACCGCGACAAGTGTGTTTGGGAACTGGAATTCGAGTACCTTGGCTGTGGTCCACGATGTCCTTGAAAAGGTTCGCTCTGGTATTCGGCAGGAGCTTCTGCCTTGAGCTCCCTGATAACATAAATCTGCCTGGACCATATGTACATTTAACAGTTTGAGTTGGGGATGTGTGAGTGTATATGCGTTCATTTTTTCCCTCACTGTGCCTTTTGTACTATTGTTTTATTCCTTAATATAATGACGGGCAGCTCTCCTGCCAGATTGAGGAAAAAACGAAGAACAAAAACTTCTACAAGGTACTCATGTATTATGTACCCAGAAGAGTAAAATCATCCCTTTTTTGCACAAAGACGTAATGCAAATCATTTGGTAAGAGAAGTATGACTTCATGGCACAAAAGATCGTACCCGCCGATACAATGCTTCTTCAAGCTTTCCATAAAAATACGTGTTAAATATGTAGAATTTGTCTCTGCAATCATCACTGCACAATATGTTCCTTTTTATGTTCCTGCACAGCAACATCATCGGAAGAAGACAGAGTGGAACATAATCAGAACTCAGAAGTCCTAAATTTGTTTGGTCTTAATACCTCTTTGCAAATAGCATATTTCAGAGTTCACATAATACTACTTTTAACAAATTCTTCAGCTAATTATCCCACAACAAATAGTATGATGGTATTCAAGACATTACAATGTGGAGCAGCAGTAAAAGAGCAAATATTAACACCTAAACATTACGTTAGCAAACCTTGCATTGGCCACTTCCTATTTGTTTCAAAATTAAATGGCACGCTCAATAAGACTAAGAAAAAAGTGTAAATTTCATAGAGTAGGTTAATACAAAGTTGCAACTCAAAAATAGAGAGATTCTTACTGGATGTAGTAGTTTATCACCGGTGACGACAAAAATGCTCCAGGGTCAAGACAGTTAATATCAGAGCCCGTGAGCTCCACAGCTTCTGGATCATCTCTGTTCACAAAATAAAGTCAAGAGAAGGTAAAACAACCATGAACTCTTCACAAAGAATGCAAAATATTCACCTTGATGGGTAGTAGATCTTTGGTTCATTCCTGAAAATACAATTGGTGCATTTGAAACGTAAACCAACAGCTCAGCAAACAGTGTACCATGATGAATATAAAACTAGAGATAAGCTTACCGCCTGCCAGACATCTCACAGTTTACTTCTCCCTCAGTTTGCATATCTTCATCGTCCAATAGAACCACATCTTGAACCTTATAGGAAATTCATATCAATAAAAATAAGGTCAAAATGGCAAAGCGGCGCTAGGATTACAGTACTATGAAAAGTGTGGCATAGTATCCAATAAATGCCCTGGCTCTCACCAATGTAACATATGGCAGCCAAACTTATGAACAAATAATACCATGGCAAACTATTAAAGGAAAGTAAGTATAGTAGTGTCTATTAAAGGGAGTAATGACCACCTAACCTTCCTGAAGACAAGATCTAGTGCGAAATAGAAAATTTTGTAACCTCATGTCAAAACAAAGAGAGTTTATTTTCTTCAACCTTGCCCAGCCTTTCTAGTGGGCAATCATTAATGCAATCAAGCCATCAAGAATTCAAAGAAATGTCTTCAATGGTAAATAACAACACTCACTATGTTCTCTACTGTTCATATAACCATTTAAGTCAAACACAATATGCTCACTACACATTGCATTCAACAGGAAAACATGGATGATTAGTTCACAAAGTACTCTTGTTGGTATAGATTAAGTATCAGCATACTAACCTTTCGAGAATAAACAGAAGATGAAGCCTGAAGCTGTTCCTTCCTCCTGCATAGAAGAATTGCAAATGGACTGTTGATTGATAACACATTACAACTGTAATAATGGTACATCATACATGACCACATGTGCATAATGTGCAAATGCTTTGTGCAATATAACGAAGGCAGTAAATATCTTCAAAGGTATACAAATTTTCATATCATGGATTATTTTCATAACAAATACCAAATCGTTGTACAAAATGCACAGATAATATCATTGGAGTCTAATAACAAAAGAAACTTATCTCAAAGTTCGAAAGGTAACATGAAATAACTGGTCCGTAAACACAAGGAAAACAGATGCCTACCTCTTAGTAAATCTACTGAAACTGGAATTTTCACTCTGCTGACATTTTCCATTATCAGACTCATCTGGATCAATGGCATGAACCCTCTGTAGGTTCCCAGAAACAGGTGTTGAACATGGTTGGCGTTTGTACATCTTATCCACAGATATAGTCCTTTGGCTTTGGCGTTTAATCATAGGTAGCTGCATTCACAATTCTCCTCATTATAGAGCTTAAGAGATGCCTACTGATCAGCAAGGATTTTTTATTAAAAAAACACTGTATCATACCTGGCCATATTTATTCTTTCTATCTAAATCGGGAGATGACTTCAAACAGTACTTGCGACCCACATCTTCCCCATCCTCATCCACCTTATCTACAAACAAAATGACAAATCAGTGACAGTTTGGATCAATGAACAACTGTAACAAATTCAACGAACATTTTATCCCGACTGATACTCCACATGAATAAGCCAGCATTTCCCGCGATAAATCTGCTAACCCATCACATGAGACCAGGGTTTCCCAATCCACCTCTTGACATCGGTAGATGGGACTTTATGCCCGGTAGTCAATAAGT
>NC_028452.1:48438022-48490308 GCF_000263155.2 Setaria italica | reverse complement strand
AACAAAGGACCAAGGGGTTTCCGGGAATAAGTCACCAAGGAAGCCCCAAAGGGGGTGGGGAAAACCTTGGCGCCCCCTAGGGAAAAAGGGGGGTTTCAAATTCCAAAAAAAAACCCCCCCCCCCCCCCCCCCCCCCGCCAAATGTCAATCGATTCACAATAATCAGACACTCTGGCCCGATTCAATGCGGGTACATGAGCGGGGCGTGCGTACGCACCTTCGCGGCCGCGCGTGTCAGTGGGCGGCGCGCCCCGACATCCACCAGCGCGCTGCGGCTGCGCCCACCCACGCGCCGGCCGGGGTCGCTGCGCATCCCCGGGAACCTCTGGTTGGAGCTGGGGGTCCCACGCCGCTTGTCGTCGTCCGACGACGCCCTCGCGGTGGGCCCCGCCCGCGGCCGCTCCGCCGCCGCCCCGGCGTGCGGCGCCGACGAAGGGTACTCGAAGCGGACGTCGGAAGGTGACTCGCAGTCGACGTTGTTCCCGTCGCGGTCAGGGCAGTAGGGGCTGAACACCTCATCCCAGTCGATCTCGAGCCGGGAGCGGTAAAGCGCCATCGGCAGGCCGCCGCCGCCGCCGATCGCCTGCGATCGGGGGAGGGGGAGAGATGGGGAGAATTGGAATTGGGGGGGGTTTGCTTTGGGGGGGTTGTGCGAGGGAAACTGGAGCCGAGTGAGAAAAAAAAAATGGAGCTGGTTGCCGCTAATTATTGAGCCAAATCATCAGGCTTACGCTGGAAGGAAGAAGATTCGGCGGCGGCGGGTTGTATAGTGCTGGGCTGTATCTGTATGGGCCGGTGATCACTCATAGGCCATAGCGCTGTTAGGCCAAGGCCCACTAACAAGTATGGGCTTCAGCATCCTCCCACTGACTTTCATCACGCGCCGCTCTCCCGTCCGACGACGGCAGCGATGGCGGGCGCGCCGCCGGGGGAGCCGCGCCTCCCGCCGCCGCCGCTCATCCACGTCTTCGAGCCCATGGCCACCTAGCAGTGGCACTTAGACCTGATCATGGCCGCCCGATCCAACCTACACGCACACCTGAGGAACAGGATGGATGCGCACTAAAATCCCACAAAACTCGTCTAAAAAAATCCCACAGAACCACCGCAAAGTTAATCGATTCGTAATCGAACGCTCCAGTTCGATACACAACCACAGGAGCGGGCGGGCGGGCGTACGTACGTACCTTCGCCGCCGCCGCGCGTGTCAACGGGCGGCGCGACCCGTCGCCCGCAGGCGCGCCGGGGCGGCGTCGGTCGAGGTCGCTGCGCAGCCCCGGGGTCCGGTTGAGCCCGGGGGTCCCACGCCGCTTTTCGTCGTCTGACGACGCCCTCGCGGCGCCCCCCGCCCGCGGCCGCTGCGCAGCCGCCCCAGCGTGCGGCGCCGACGAGGGGGACTCGAAGCAGACGCAGTTCTCGCGGTCGGGGGAGGAGCGGCTGCTGAGCACCTCCTTCCAGTCGATCTCGATCGGGGCCATCGCAAGGCAGCCGCCGCCGCCGATCGGCCTGCGGTCGGGGTGAGGGGAGAGATTGGGGGGGTTTGTGCGAGGGAAACTGGAGCCGGGTGGGAAAAAAAAATATGGAGGTTGCTGCTAATTGTTGAGCGAAATCATCAGGCTTACGCCGGCGGCGGCAGGTTGTATATGTGGGCTGTATGGGCCGGTGATCACTCATAGCACTGTTAGTTAGGCCAAGGCCCACTAAGAAGTACGGGAAACAAACCTGGTGGCCTGGACCGGAACGGCCCATGAAGGAAATGGTTGCGATCAGGGTTTTAAAGTTTGGACTAAAATGATCACATTTGAACGCAAAGAAAGGCGCTTAATTTTTTGCCAAGAGAAGCTAGGCGCAAAAGCAACTCACTTGTACTGTCTAGATTCGGGAAAACTCTTTCCAAGTGATGGCGCTTTTCACACGAGCTCCCTAAACAGGCATAGTAAACGGGAAAAAAAAAGCCAGTTACATTTAAACTCACCGCACAAAAATTGCATTTAGACTCCTCACAAGCTCGTTCAACCCTTGTAGCGCCTTCTTGAAGAGGACCGGCAATGCACGTCGTCAAAGGGGGTTTGAGGTTCACTTGATACCATCGTTTTTTCGATGATCGCCAAGGGGGAGAGCATCCCCACCTAAATTGTATTGGTAGGATGTGGCAGATCACGGATCGACGACCTTATTTTTAGAAAATGAGGCAAAAATAATCATATATCGCACAGTTAATATGGAAAACTAGGCTAAAACCGTCTTCAATAACAATCTTGTTCAATTTTTTGAGTCACCGAGGGACCTTAACTGAACGGATTCCTCAGGATAGATCCAGCAGCGTTGCAGTTTGCATCCCTGGATCGCAAGCAAAAATTATTGTCCTTTTGTATTATTTAGTTTTTCCATGTGAACAAATGAAGTTGAAAGAGTGGCTCTTGTCAATGCAACAATTTTGCAGCAACTCTTTACGGATAAAAGGGAGAAAAAGGTTGAACTGATGAAGGCTGTAACTGTTGGCACAGACGAGTTCAAGCTGACACCCTTGCCTCAGGTATCTCTTGGACCTTACTTTATCTCGCTAATAATATTGTGATGCAGAAAAGATGGAAGTGTTTCTTGCTAGTTTGTTCGGTGAAAACAATTGCTCTACTACGTGTTTACCAAGACATCTTATCATCCAAAAATAAAAAAGGCATTTATTATTTGATTGTTTCTAATCTCCAACACAGCACTAGCACTGAGCGGGAGTGATAGCTTACCAATGGGGAGCCGTCAAAGAAATTATTATTATTATTATTATTATTAATAATAATAATATTAATAATAATAATAATAATAAGAGAAATTATTTATGTTGCTGAAGTAGTAGCATCGAGGAAGAGTTTGCCTCCCATCACTTTCTACTGCGACTGCCTTTCAGCACTCTCCAATCTCCACCAAACGGCCTTATTCGTGAAGCACACTGCCACCACCGTCACAACCATCCGTTCTATGCAGTCTCTCCACCACTTCCACGCCCGCCATCCGAATTGAGCTCAATCATTCATATTCAGGTACACCCAACTATAACCATAGTTGTATTCCCTCAACCGTAGGCGTCCCCGTGCTTCCCAAACCCCATCCACCCCTCTTCAGTATGTCACTGGCCGTCTGGACTCAATGAGTCGATTCTTTTATGTGCCGGTTAGATTAGGGGTGATCTGGCTTGGAGGGATTGCTCTACTACTGCAGAGTATTTTGTTTGCTGCATGCTCTGCCATTCGAATGTTTGATTTGCTTTGCTTTTTTCTCGATGGAGCACGTACAATTAATGACATCGATTTTTTTTTTTTTGAAATTGTAGAGAATTTAGCTAAGCCTCGTACCCGACAGCAGAGGCGGAGCGCCCCCTGCCGCAGGATAGGGATGGGACTGGAGTGGTGTCTTCATTGATCACTAGGAAAACGTAAATTTAAAACGCGCGGCCATTTACGTCTCCGCTAGGCGCAGGCGCACCCTCTCGTCGATCCTTACAGGCGCAAATCTCCTCCACTGCGGCCCTACCGGCCAGAATTCATCTCCGCAGCCAGACTTCTCCGTCCGAGCTCTCAACAGCTCACTCTTCTCACGATTCGTGCTCGTCCAACTCTGGTGGGTGGTGGTAGACGGCCGGCGACGAGGTGGGTCCTCCTCCTCCTGCTCCTGCTCCTCATTCCTCTCTCGGATTTAGGCATGGTGGTGGCTGGGTTAGGGTTTCCGGTTCGGGGTCGTCGGGGGAGGGCTCCGTAGCCGGCGTGCTTAGAGTGTCTGGCGGCGGCAGTAGGCACGGCGGTGGTGGCGGATCGAGGGTGGCGAGGTGAGGCGGCGTGGGAATCCATCCATCCATCCATCGAAGCTCCGTTTCCCCACCTCTCCAGGCTCCAGGCTGCCGTTTGCTCGCCCGCGCCGCAACTGGCGGCTCCTGCAGCGGCGGCGCCGGTGGCCGCCCATGCGGGGTCCTCCGCGCTCTCCGCATCTTGCTGTTGCTCGCACTCGGTGGTCAGAGCTGGATGCAGCGTGGCACCGAGATTTGATTTGTTTTGTATTCCAACATGTTGACATTTGTTTCATCCGTTCTGATTTGTGTCGATTCTTGCTAATTTGGGTCATTTTCTTTCCTGATAGCTGATTTGCCAAGTCTGGTGCTGTGATTACTGCCCCACAGCAAGTCTTCTGCTGGCTGAAGCTTATGGGCGCCAAGATCCAGGCCTAGATGCATTACTCGAGAGGAGGCTCAGGGATGAGAATGTGCCTCTAGAATAATGTCTGTGCTTACCTGCGTGATTGAAAGCATGGGCTCATCCTGTAGCAGACATCATTCCTTAAACGAGGCTGAAGCAGCTGAAAATGCAAAGGTAACTTGTCGTTTAGACCAAGTAAATGCTATTAGTAGGTTTTGATTTTGAGTTGGTTAGCACTAAGCAGCTGCATTTGATTCCTGCTGATACTCATGGTGTGTGTGTGTAGTCTGCTGACATCGACCGGCGGATTTTGCAAGAGACAAAGGCAGAGCAACACATCCACAAGCTCTTACTTCTCGGTAATTCCAACTTACTTGAACTGAAGAGGTATTTTGTCATGTGAAGTATCTGTTGTTGTGTAGACTTTTGTCTTGGTAGTTTGCTGGATCAGCCGAAAAAGCTATCTCTATAGTTTCTCCCTAGCCAATTCCCTTTGTGTATCATTCAGACTTGAAAATGCTATCTTTGCATGCTGGTCATCAATAAATTTCTTTGCCTGTCTGTCTTTCTTGGTAAGGTGCTGGAGAATCGGGAAAGTCTACAATATTTAAACAGGCAAGGCTCATGTCATTCCTTTGTGGACCATATTCCTATGCCATCAGCAGGCCACTTATATTCTGATTGCTCATTTGCAGATAAAGCTCCTTTTCCAAACTGGTTTCGATGAGGCAGAACTTAGAAGCTATACTTCAGTCATCCATGCGAACGTATATCAGACAATTAAAGTATGCTATACTAGAAAGGGTGTGTCATTTTTTTCGCTTACAGCATAGTGGGGATTATGTAGAAAAAAATGACTGTAGATTGATATGCTGTTTTTATGGGGGTGTGTTTGCACATCTTTTGCCTCAGTAATGAGTTAAATGTGGACAGATTCTATATGACGGAGCTAAAGAGCTAGCCCAAGTGGAACCAGATTCCTCAAAATATGTTCTATCCCCAGATAATCAGGTTTGTGCCCTTGTTTTCTTCAGTAATTAGAGTTCCATTTTGGAATATAAAAACTTGGTTATTCTGAAATGTAATGATTCTAATGTGGTACGTCTGAGATGATTGCAATAGTTGAATCAGCCTGGAATTGTGCTGATCTCAAATGCATTATTATGCTTTGCATTGTCACTTGCTAATGGAATAGTATCCCTTGAACATTAAATTGAACCAAATGGAAAAGGGGAGAAATGATGTGTAGCCATTCATTTTATCTATTTTCCTTAGTTTTTCCAGTAAATCATTTATGTCTTTTGATAACTGGTAACCTTGCTGATATATTCGATTGCTTGAGAGAAGAAGGCTAAGATTGGTATGCGTGACTAGTTGTTGTTTGAAATGTTGGGTATACAAAATTCATCTACCATGAGGTATTAAACATTGTTTTTGGTTTGTAGTTCTGAGGCTAAACAGTTACCAAATGTCACCTTGTAGGCATTGAGATGCCTTTGCTAGCTCATAGAAGCTTCTCATCATCCACCTTATTGAACTAGCAAAATGTTTTGTTTATTTATACTGTAACTTTATCCCAACTTCAGGAGATTGGGGAGAAACTATCAGAAATTGGTGCAAAATTGGATTACCCATTGCTGAACAAAGAACTTGTACAGGATGTAAGGAAATTATGGCAAGATCCAGCCATTCAGGTGAAAAACATTGCTACTTTATTTAAAGAAATTTTATAGACAGTTGAACAGAAAGCTTGATTACTGAGAAAAGCATTTGTAGGAAACTTATTCACGCGGAAGTATTCTGCAAGTCCCTGACTGTGCACAGTACTTCATGAGCAATTTGGACCGATTAGCTGAAGTAGATTATGTACCAACAAAGGTATGCAATTACGCCCAATTTAAATCTTGTCAGCCTTATTTACAGGTTTTTTGATATTAGCATACTATTTCCTTTTGATTGTGTTTGAGGTTGCCGAATTGCATTAGAGGCTGGGGTCAAATGTAAGATATATAGATATTCCCATTCTTTTGAAGACCTTAGGAGTTAGGAGGTTATTAGTTTCAGTATTCAGGAAGGGGGAATATACCTTGCATGTAACAATCTTGAATAGAATCCCCATGCACAATTGCAGTGAAGTGAGAATAAATTTTACTAAACTGCTATGAATAAGGCATAGTCTTACCCCCCCCCCCCCCCCAACACACACACACCCCTTTTGAATTTTGATGGGGTGGGTTGTTTCACAACTTCCAAAACATAAACATGGGTAGTTGGGTACATTACCCAATCTATGTTTCAATTTTTGTAATGACCTTCCCCTCTCCTAAACAAAAAAAATTGTTAAATTGTTTTTATTTGTTGAATCATTATAGTGGTGCATTGTGAAGCAGCCTCTAAAGTAGATACCATGGAATCATCTTGTTCTGGTCAAGTCATCCTCAAGGTGTATAGAAAAACTTATCTTTTGTTTTAATTTTCTTTTATGTGAATGTTCCATCATATTATTTTGGTTTCTGTACATGGTTATTTGATCATAGGTCTTAAGGGTTTGCACTTTATCTATTGTACTTATCTGGGCTGGTTCTTTGCAGGAGGACGTGCTTCATGCAAGAGTACGGACGAATGGTGTGGTAGAAACTCAGTTTAGGTAAGCTGCTGACATGGTATTTGCATATTTCTTTTGTTATACTCTGTCCGGATGTCGAACTAAATTGGTATTATCGAGTAACAGATAGCTTTAATCTTCTAATTAGTAAGTTTTTAATTTCCTACAGCCCTCTTGGAGAGAGCAAAAGAGGTGGAGAGGTCTATAGGTTGTACGATGTAGGAGGCCAAAGAAATGAGAGAAGGAAGTGGATTCATCTTTTTGAAGGTGTTAATGCTGTAATCTTTTGTGCTGCCGTTAGCGAGTAAGTGCATTTTCATTGTTTACAATTCATTGACTTGAACTTACCTTAAACTGCCGAATTCTACTCGGAAGCTGTTCCTTTAGATTTTGTCAAGATGCACAGCACCACAAAAATTTTGGTTTATAAGTTGCGGTGTACAATTTTGATCCAAAGTTGAGCCCTGGCTGTTAATTTCAGGTACGATCAGATGTTATTTGAGGATGAGACGAAGAACAGAATGATGGAGACCAAAGAACTCTTTGACTGGGTCCTAAAGCAAAGATGTTTTGAGGTTTGTTTAAAATTATCAGAATCTTTTTGTTCTCACGCTAATTTTTTTTTTGTCATAGTGAGCCCTACCTGATGCGATTCTGATTTCCAGAAAACCTCATTCATGTTGTTTCTCAACAAATTCGACATATTTGAGAGGAAAATACAAAAGGTAAGGGTCATCTTTTGACACCTACCAAGAGCTGAGTAACACTAAGTTCTCTGGTGTACCAACAATTGTCTGACTTGTCGTCCTTATATAGGTTCCTTTGAGTGTGTGTGAGTGGTTTAAAGACTACCAGCCTACTGCGCCTGGCAAACAGGAGGTTGAACATGCCTACGAGTGAGTGCGCTCCTGCCTCCCTATCACTCTATCAATGTCAGACAAAGATGTATACGTGCACATACATGCCAAAAAACAACTTTTTCCACTTTGCTATCCTACACCTGCATGTGCAAAACTGCTGCTTATGGCCTAGAGGGTTTCATTTACAGGTTTGTGAAAAAGAAGTTTGAGGAGCTCTACTTCCAGAGCAGCAAGCCAGACCGCGTAGACCGAGTGTTCAAGATTTACAGAACAACCGCCCTGGATCAGAAACTTGTGAAGAAGACATTTAAGTTGATCGACGAGAGCATGAGGCGCTCCAGAGAAGGAACCTGACCAAGCATGGGTTGTTGCTAGTCACAAGAAAAGTAATTAGGATGGTGGGAGGAACAGAGTTTACGGTGTCACAGCTTTGCTGATTGTAATTCTTTTTTGGACGGGGAACATTTTATTGATCTCTTTGTTCTTCCACAAGCTAGTGAAGATGTTTGTTGCGCGCCGTGGCCTGTGGAAAATTTGGACCCTTTGCGTCATGTCGCGGTCAAGTTCATTAGTTGCTGATTGTGATCCTGAATTTGTTGTCCAGAAATAGCTGAAAGTTTGATTTCAGGTGTTGTGGCTGAAAATTTGCATTCGTTTGCGTTGGGTGTCTGAAAGACTGAAGCTGTAATACGAACAGGCGAGCAGGTTCCTTCGGCATACATGCAGAAAGCACAGCCCTGGAAGGAGTTACATTACAACACCCAAAACAAAAACGTTTGAAGTGACGTGATCTGCCAAAATAATTCTGCATGCCGCATTGCCAGAGGTTTGTGGTTCGATGGTTACAGAGCATGCGGGATGATTAGATTCCCCGGAAGATGCTCAGTCAGGTACGGGTCACAGATGGTGCTGCATTGCATTAGCATCATGGTCATATACGCATCAGGAAAACTGGAGACTTTGGGCGTCTCTTCATTCTCACTGACAACTAAAACAACAATTGACTTTATTATCTTCATTTTAAGGACAAGCAGCACTCAGCCAGCATTATGTTTAAACTGAAATCAAGAAGCGTGGATAGATCTCCTCTGGCCATGTTAGCAGGAGTCTTAGGAACTGCTCCAAATTTGAGTGGCATACCAACATTTGGTTATTTATTTGTAAGTCCAGATTAAAATGCTGTATTTCCTTTCTCAGTTTTTACTTTTAGACATCTTACAATCACACACATTTACATCATCAGCTTGTCACAGACTTTCATTTTGTCAATATTCCTTCTTAAATGCCTCTACTGATGATCTTCACAACACCAGAACGATGCCATTCAATTTGCAAATCCAGGTTCAAGTATATATTTCAGGGGAATCGGCATGGAGATCTACAAGTGAATGGTGATCGATTTACATTGTATTACATGGTCCAACAGAAGTCTGAGGCCCTAATAATACTACAACCGGGAAAGGAAATTCAACGACCATAAGCTAAAACCGACTCCGGACTCCCCTAATACTAACTACAAGCAAACTGGGGCAAGGCAAGCCAGCCTGATAGTGATAGTTGAGTTCACAGCTGGTTCTCGATCTCCATGAGCAGCCAGTCCTTCCGCATGTCCTCGGGCAGCGCCATGAGGGACCTGGACTGGCGGTCATCGCGGATGAACAAGCTGTAGGCTGTCAGCAGGGTAGCGCGGGCAGGCTGGGCCGTATCTCCTTGAGCGCCTCGTAGATCTCTTCCGGGAGAGCAGCTCCTCCGCCGTCCTTGCTGCCGCCGCCGCCATTATATTGCTCGTCGCAGCTGCTGCAGGAGCACCCCTGCCGGTCGCGTTCGCCTTCGCCATCAGCCAGTGTTCGCTTCATCTCCGCCGGCTGCCGAGCCGATTGGGAGCGAGGTGCTTGCTGGTGGGGGCGTTCCGCGAGAGCGAAGCCCGCGGAGGTAGCCAGCTAATTAATGAAGCCGGGGTGCTGGCTGGCGGTGCCGCGGATCGCGCGGCCGCCGCCACGTAACACACCAACACCTGCCGCCGCGGCGGCCCCCTCCGGCGGCGACACGTCCGCCAGGCGCGCCGCGCGGTGTCACCACGCTGGGACGCTGCGTGGCACGACCCGCGAGACGACTTGGCTTTGCCTCCGGCGACTCGTCAAGGTTCGAGCTTGTCAAGGTTTAAGCCGCGAAGCATTAGGCTCAAAAGCATCCGGGTTTACCGTTAGATTATAGGTCGCTACATCTCGAGTTAAACAAGGTGTGGGCACCAAAGAACTCCCAAACCACACAAAGCAAATTTAGCAACATGCCACTAGCTTTCATTTTCTCACAAGCAAACAGCCAAACATTCACTACATTTTGAGAATCCAAGCAGGGAGTTCACAATAGCTTACCTAGGGCTAAACCAAAAGAAATTGCTATTCGATACATGGTCCAACAAAAGCCAAGCCCTAGTACCACAGCTGGTGGAAAGGAAACTAAACTACCATAATCTACAACTTACTAGTTAATTAAACACATAGCATTCGGCTGACGATATTTGTTCCGGCATGCTGTCATATACTTGCCCTGCAGACCAGACATGGCAAGCATAGCAAGCCTTGCTTCTTCACTGGTTGCCGATCTCCATGAGCAGCCAGTCCTTCCTCATGTCGCTGGGCAACGCCATGAGGCACCTGAACTGGCGAGCATCGTGGATGAGCTTGCTGTAGGCTCTCAGCAGATCAGCACGGCCCAGGTCGGGTATCTCCTTGAGCGCCTCGTAGATCTGTTCCGGGGAAGCAGCTCCTGCCTCGCTGCTGGCTTCGTCTTCAGTCTACGGGAAAGGAAACGAAGAATGCATGGTTGGTTAATGTTAATCTCCGAGATGATGATCCTCCACGAGCAGATCGTAGCAGTGTTGAGATATAAATAGTATGAGATCGAACCTGTCTCTGGCGGCGGCGGCGGCTGGACCCCTCGTCGTCCTCCTCGGACGGCTCCGCGTGGCGGCGGCGGCCATGGCGCGTCTCGACGTCGAACCACCGGATGCCGAGGCCGGCGCCGGGCGCGTCCGTGAGTGGAGGAGCAGCAGCAACGCGCACCGGGTTCACGGCCGGGAGATCGAGCGGCGGGTCCTCGATGTCCGACAACGAGCCCGCGTTGTCACCAACCACCGCCGCCGGGGGCGGCGGCGCCAGGGACAAGTCACGGTAGTAGGATGCCAGCAGCTGCTGGCGGCGGTTGTGGTCGTTGATTCCGATCGAGCCGACGCCGACACCGACACCTCTCTGCGCCATTGCCGCCGCTGCCGCCGGTTGCCGGTTGCGGTTGATTCCGGCCAAGCCGCGGCCGCCGCCTCCTCTCAGCGCCATCGCCGCCGCCGCTCTCGCCGTCGCCAGTTGCCGGTTGTGGTTGGTTCCGGCCGAGCCGCCGCCGCCTCTCTGCGCCATCGCCATCGCCGCCGCTGTCGCCGGTTGCCTGTTGTGGTTGGTTCCGGCCGAGCCTCCCCCGCCGCCGCTGCCTCTCTGCGCCATCGCCGCCGCTGTCGTCGCAGGTTGCGGTTGCGAGTTGCCAGCCGGTTGGAGCGAGAGCGAGGAGAGAGCTGCTGGGAGGCTGGGGCTTTGCGCTAGGGGTGATGGAGGGAGCGGTGGAGAGTGAAACCGGAGGGGATAACACCGGAGGCTCTACGTGGCGCCGCCGCGAGCTCCTCCGGCGACACGCGCGCCACTTGCTGTCGCCGCTCTGACGCGGCGTGGCATGCAGGACTCGTGGCTTCACTTTTGACTGCGGCGCGTGCGGCGTACGCTGTGTGTAGGTGAGTAGGTGACGGTGAAATGCTATTTACACTTCAATTAAGCTCCTAGTACCAATCCTAATGCCTACGTGGCACATCCACGTCAACAATGAACGGTAAAACGGGTTAAACCCCCCAACAAGAACAATATAGGATAGGATATGCTCGTCAAGGTTCAACCTTGTCAGACGATTTTAAGGGAGTTGAAGCCACTGCATTAGGCTAAAAGTATCCTCATGAGAGACAGTTTAGTGTTAAATTAAGATTGTGTCGTTATGTTTCGAGTGAAAGGCCCGCTATTGTGTGGTAAGTTAGAATTTAAATATTTCTCATATTAGGTTCAAAATCTCACATTAAAAAAAATTATAATTTAAAAAAAACCATAACACATAACACAACATATAAGGAAATTACAAACTTTACATAATTGAACTGAGATTAATAGCTAAGAAAGGTACTCACAACCTTTGACAATTATTTAATCAATCTTGTTGGACACAACCGCATCAATGTCACATTGTGAAGCATGTTGCTGGCGCGGTGTGTGCGGTGCACTCAACGAGTCTCACTATCACTTGAGTTCCACAAGTAGCCACTTCGAAGAGTCATAAGAGTTTTGAAAGGCAATTGTGACGAGTAGTAGCTAGACTATAAGCTCCCAAAAAGATTGGGATGATCTGCTGTCCTCCATTTTCCAGTGGACTTCAAATGAGAAGTTTGAGGTGATTTGTTGTGCTCTGTACCTACGTAGAAATGATGCACAAAATCACATAATAAACTTAATAGTTGTAATGGAACGAGTATATTCAGAAACTTAGTTAACACAAGATAAAGTGAAAAGAAATGATTTGTTGTGTTTTTTTTATACTGGATTTGATGTGTTATTCTTCTTCCGTTCTATAGAAGAAACAGAACACATCAACAAAGGGAGTACTTTGTTACACTGTTTTAAAACCATAGGAATCTAGGGGCAAGTTTGACAAAGCTACAGCTCAGGATTCCATGCTAGAAGTGATTATGCCTCTAAAATAAATTTGCAAGCTAGCTAATTCAATGTTCCTGAGAGATAAGATTATGCTAGAAGTTTCCTCGGTGTCTTTAAATGTGTACAAGATACATCATTTGTCAGCAATCTAAAGTGGATAACTTGTTGGTTTCTGAATAAGCGTAGCAATAACTACACTATTTTTTTGACATTACAAGATGGATATTCAATAAAGATATAATTTTTCATCAAAGCATATTACTTATCCCTCTCCAAAATAGTAAAATCAATATTATACAATAAAAATAGGAGAAAAATTGAGTTACCCTACCGGAGGAAGCCGTGTGACGTGAGTAGGTGGCGGTGGATCTGAAGCTACCCACTGCCGGTGACATCCTCTGTGAGGCGGATGCCGTGTGCCACCTCTGTGAGGCGGATGCCGTGTGCCATCTTCGGATCATCGGTTGGCTGTCCAAGAGAGGACGGAGGAACACATTAGGTGGCTGGCTTTGTTGCTCCTTAGGTAAGGGGCCCGGATGTGGATGGCTCTCAGGGTGTTGAAGCGCGTCGATGGAGGAGAATGTTGGCCGGCAGGCATGAGTTGCCAAAGGAGCCGGCACAATGGGTAGGGAGATGTGCTCTCTCACCCTAGTGGCGGCGCGTCTAATATGGTTAGTGTGGTGGATTGATGGGATAGGTGCCGAACCCTAGAAGTTTTTCTTTTATACTGATGGCAGAGGATGGGTAGTTTTTCCTGAAGTCCAAGGGACAATCTCATAAACACCTCGCCACAATCAGCGAGATTCTCCCCTAAGCGACGTTCAGGACCAATTCATCACGCACGTTGGTTTGCTCGTGGTCAGAAAAATCGATTCCCCCGAAGCGGATGGAATCACATCATTTGGGACTCAGGAATGTACATTTTTTTACTAGAATCCGCTCCGGATCATTACCTAAATAGAGCCAAGGTTTCACATATAACTAACTACCCAACTTGTTGTTGATGATGTTCATAGTTAGGATGAGGAGGTGGAGAGTAGGATTTTGTTTTATCCATAAATTTTTTAAATGAACAGGTACGAGTATGTGCTTATTTTATTGACATGTTTTTTCCACGTTCGTTGCTTACTAAGTGGGCCATGAAAAAGGGCCACCACGATACCGTGGACTTGGGATAGGCTAATAGAAATTGTGGTCGAGCCGAACGACAGAAGGCATATATGGATGTGCTCGCCAATCATGGGCGACATGAGCTAAAACAAAAAGGAAAATTTACTATACGAAATAGTAGTGCTCGGAAGTCAGAAAAGTATGCATGGTGACCACATTAAACATATGAGCTATATAGTAGTTTTTTCGGATCCAAGGGTCAAGCATAGCAATTCAAATGTAGATAACGTTTTATACATGATATAGTTGTGGTGTGTCCACATATTTTTTTTAAAAAAAGTGATGCTTACACTCTATAAAAATTCTTGTAGCGCACCCACTTTTTTTAAAAAAATAAGGAATTAATTAATCAATTAGTGTTCCACAGAAAGTAAGAAAAACATCCAATCGGCACCAAGGACAGTGAGAAGTAGTGATCGGACGGCTTGATTCAAGTGCGCAAGGGATCTCAAAATTGGTACAAGAGGTCTAAAAGGCTTTATGTGGACACTCATATCTATATGGGTATTCAAGCCCACTAACGGGTGCAGTCCAAGATGAAACTCAGTAGGCAGTTTTCAAGCTATACGCTAAATTTTTGAAAGGCACAAGGTTCCTTACCAACAAAAGACGCATAAAGTCTAGTCGGCCGGAGAAAGACGATGAAGCCCAATCTACCCCTGTTCTGCTTGGGCTGAGCCGGAGGAGAGTATACAGGAAGTCGAGATTCCATTGTAACGAATGGCCATGTTTGCTAATTACTACTAAGATGGCACTTAAAAATAAAATAAGTAAATTTCGAGTGAAGCTGGACTAAACATAGATTATACGCATCCAATTCTACTCCATATCCAAACATGCCCTGTATGTTTGAATATTATCCCGTTTTAATGTGATACGTATCTTTAAAATTTGTTATACATAGCTTTGGAGGTGACGTGGCACAAATTTGATATCTACTTACTCCACATGTTACCACAAATAAACACCCTTATAATTGAAAAGAATAAAGACGGTTTTCACACGTTCTCATGTGGAGATTTTTCGATTTGTTTTGTTACTAACTTGAAATGTAGTTCAAATATTATTCAAAATCAAATGATAAGAAAATTGTAAGACAATTTCACTCTGGTTCCCATAGATTGGTGGTAAGGTCTAAACTTGCATGAACCGTGAATGCCACACACAATTCTCCCGTTACAATGCACGAGCAGGTTTGCTAGGAAGATACTCCCTTTGTTCTAAATTGTACGTGATTTTGGCTTTTCTAGATACATAGAGTTTACTATGTATATAGACATAATATATATCTAAATCATATATCTAGAAAAGTCAAAATGATATACAATTTGAAACGGAGGGAATAATATTTATTCTTATAAGTATATTTCAAGTCAAGCTGGACTAAACCTATATTTTCCCATATCCTGTCCTACTCCCTATTCAAACATGCCTATATGTTGAACCTGATCCCATTTTAATGTGGTATTTTCAGAATAGATTATGCACAGATTTGAAGGTGATGTGGCACAAATTTAATATCCTGCTAACTCCACATATTCTCACAAATAACACCATTATAATTGAAGAGAATGTTTGTTCTCACGACTCACGAATTAGCAACGCAGCATCTGTAGAGAAATCGTACTAGCTGAGGGAATCAAACATTGCACAACTAATAACATACAAATAGCTGAGGACATCAAACATTGCACATCTAACATATTGATGCCATGCATGATATTTGTGTGTGATATTGCAGGGCAAACTCAACAAGTCTCACTTGTTCTTGAGTTCCATTAGAAGGCTAAAAGAAAGAGGTCTGAATTCGCTATCACACACACGGTGCCTCGATAAGCCTCATATGCTTCCAATTTCCATGAGCAGCCATTCCTTTCTCATGTTTTTCGGGAGTGCCATAAGAGATCTGAAACGGCGATCATCTCGGATAAGCATACTATAGGCTCGCAGCCGGTCAGCGCGGGCCAATCTGGGTATCTCTCTGAGAGCCTCAAAGATCTCTTCAGGTGAAGTGTCTTTGGGCGCTTGTGGAGGTTCAGCAGACTTCAAAGAAGCTTGAAGTGATTTGTTGATTTCACCGAGATGAGCACGATTATAGTCGTAAAGGATCACTGCAGCAGATTAAGTTGCCCCCCTTTTTTTCCTTTTTAACTCCATATAATTTGCAGTTTATTTTCATAGGCCTGATTCAGTTTATATTGTGCAAAATTATATGACCCTCTCTACACATCTCACGAAGCTGCTTGCTATGAAAAGACAGAAATCAGGTAATAGAACCATCCTTTTTTCACTGAATGGAATCTGTTTAGTGGATGGATTACCGAACTGACACTTTGATGAAAGCTAGATCCAGGACTAATCGAATTGCCAAAATGGGGTTAGATAGATAAAATCACAGGAAGGGGTTGTCTGCTGATCAGTGAATTTGATTCGGCTCGGAATCTAATCATCCAAACACGCCCTGAGTGTGAATCAAACCAAGCTTGCGTGATTTCTTCGCAGCGGATGCAGGGCTACTTTCCCCATCGCGCTCATCTTCCTGAAACAGGCGTAAATGAGCAGCACACACTAGCGTCAGATAAGTACTACGCAACGCCTGAGAGAGGGTTCGATAAGATTGGATCGGCAGGATGCGTAACCAACACGAGCGAACCTTGGCGGCCTCCGGCACTGCGGGATGGCGGCGGCGCACGCCCGCGCCGCGCTCGATGCGGCACGGAGGTTCTTCGACTTGGACCCGGGGACGGTGGCGGCGGCTCGTCGCCCCCCTCCGCGGCCGCCGACCTGGAGTAGAAGAAGGTATGCGATTCGGGGGAGGAGCTGCGGAACACGCGGTCCCAGTCTATCTCGATCCGGGGGAGGGCCATCGCCGCCGCTGTTCTGCGACCTCCGGGCTCCGGCTACCGAGGAGAGAGAGAGAGAGAGAGAGAGAGAGAGAGAGAGAGATTTCGGGGGATTCCAGATTTGCCGCCACGGCGAGGAAAAAGCTTTCCATTTTCGCGCTCGGGATGTTTGGGCCGGGCCGATTCTTCAGGCTCAGGCCCGTTGATACAAAAAGGAAAAGTTGGGCCAGTCCGTGACTAGACAGACTATCGTATGCTTGCTTACAATAAACCCCATTTGCCTCCGATTTCCTTGAGAGCAAAACCATCAGGAGCTGAATATAGAAGATGAACACGGATCAATCTAATAAAATCTGTACACATGCTGAACCCGTTCTCCCAGAGAAATCCATAACGGCCCATTTTATGATTCAAGTAAACAAACCATTTTATAAGAATGCAACCACGAATTAGCCCAAACTCTGTATCATGCACTTCTCACTGGTATTCACATTGATCACTATCAAACGAGCGCCAACCATAATAAAGACTGTCAAGTTATCTCCAACCAGCACAGCCAAGGGGCCATTTGGTACCCCCAATGACGAAACAGAGGCTCGCATTTGGCTCCAACATTGTAACAGTATCGACAAGGAGGAGAGGAGGAGAGCTGCAGGAGTTGTTTCTAAGGGCCACGGGCTCTGAAGAAGCACAAGCACCCGCCCGCCTGGCCTTCCGGTATCATGCCGCCGCCCTTGCTCGTGTCGAGGGCCTCCATGAGCCGCACCACCTCATCCATGTCCGGACGCTTGTCCGGGTTCGCGTCCCAGCACTTGCGCATGATGTTCGCCATCGCGCTTGGGCAGCAGCGGGGGATGTCCGGGCGCAGATTCTGTGCAGACAAACCATTAATCATTCATTCTTCCCAATATATTATATATGTTCAATACGTGGATGGTAAGATAGCCATCTGACAGTGAAGCCAGCAGCTGAAAACGAACCTGATGAACAACAGCAGATGAGACATCTGCAAAACTGAGGTCTGGATAAGGCATGTCACAGCAGTATATTTCCCATAAGCATATGCCAAAACTGTAGACGTCACACTTCCTATTGTATGGCTTGCCTTCAAGGACCTGCAGACACGAATGGCAAAGGAACAAATAATTACTTAGAACAGAAATAACTAGCTAAAACTCCTACAGAGTAAAATACTTAGCCTGATAAAGACAGGAAATACAAAGAAGAGCATCTGTTTTCATACAAATCTTATACAGTATAGTATACCTCTGGGGCCATGTAGCCAAGTGTGCCTGTCGCGCCTGTCATATCCTTTGGATTCTGAGCCTCAACACGAGCAACACCAAAATCAGCGATTTTAAGGTTCCGTTGCGTATCAAGTAGCATATTTTCAGTTTTAACATCCCGATGAACTATCTTTCTTGCGTGTAGATAGCTCAATCTGCAAAACAAACAAAACAAGTGGCCATCATAAGATTTAATATAAGAAAATGTATGACAGCAACTTTACCCAACTTCTGAATGAAGGGGGGGTTTTATATATAGCTTGCTTACCCTCTGGCCAGATCCAATGCTATCTGAACCACAACCTTGTATGCAAGCTTCCGTCGCCTGTTCTTTATTAGATATTGTTTTAGTGTTCCACCAGCAAGATATTCTACCACAACACAACATGCTCTTGGCGGCAGCTCAGTGTGAGAACTATTGGCTGGAATCTTAAGGTCTGTAGTACCCATCGATGCACCAATGAACTGCAAGAAAGAAAGTAAAGAGTAAACAAACCATGTAAGTGGATGACAAGAAGAAAGCTACTACTCAAGAGCACAGACAGCACAGTGTGCCACATACTGCTAAAACAAACTAAGCAGAAATATTCACCTTTGTAACATTTGGATGACTGAGCTCATGCCAGACAGCAACCTCCTGCTTAAACGATGCTCGCAGTGTAGCAGTTTCAGTTTCCGTTGCAAAGCCATCTTCACCCCAATCCAACAGTTTTACTGTACACATCATGAGAAAAACAGAATGAACTTAAAGCACATGAGAAGATCAGGACAGTGTAATGCATGTGCAATTGGTAATTTGTCAAAGTATCTGACATTTGTTAAAGTATCTGACATTCTAACTCAACAGTAATACAAAAATTTCATAATATCCAGATAATTTCATCCATTTGATAATACGCCGTTTGAGGTAAGCTGTCTATTTGTCTACAAGGCAAAAAAGGGTATGGTGAAAGATGTACAGCATCTCGGTCCTGTGTAGCAAGAGAGCTCAGGAACAGGACACCTGAATAAGCTCATGACACCAGAGGTCACAGATGCACCCAAAACACAAAGCAGACACCTGAAGAAATGAAGTTACAATGGCTATTACCCTTCACCCACTAGTATTTAGGTCTTAGGATTTCACGATCAGAATCTCTGAGCAAAAGAAAAAACTAAATCCGCAAAGGTGCAATACTTCACACACATAAACCAATGCAAAGAGAAAAGTCAGCACCACATAACCATCGCACATCACTTGCGCTACAATACATACATGATTACACATTTGACATGTGTAGTGTAAACATTAGAGTTCTATTTTCCATGAGCAAGAATTGCTCCTTGATTCACATGGAAAATGAAACAGAGCGTGACCAACTATTTGCTAGAACAGGTATCCAAAGATAGAAGAGGAACAAAACAGAACAATGAATATTCAGATCACATAAGAGCTAGCTGTTCCTGTTAATGGAACTAGGAAATCCCGTTACGAAAAATTCTAAGTCCTAGCATTCATGTACATGTGCCAACTGAATCAAGAATTGCATCATGCGACATGGTTACACATATGCCCCATTTAACCTGCTGCTTGTATCAATTTTCTACCCTGCACGGGTAAGTAAACCACTGTACTATCTACTGAAAAACAAGAATTCTAAGCCCGAACAATCTCATCTCATGCAGACACCCGAAACGAAGAACGAATGAACGATGAGAGAAAACAGGGTACCTGCAACATCCTGCCCATCATACGTTCCGCGATACACCGTGCCGTAGGTGCCCTGCGCGATGACGTACCGAATCTCGAGCTTGGCGAGGTCGATCTCCCAGTCCTCCCGGGGCCCCAGGGTGGACTTGCCCTTGTGCTTCTCCCAGGTCTTGGCCAGCTGCTTCTCCAGCTGGATGTCCAGGCTCTCCAGGTCGATCTTGTCGGCTCGCACGTAGGTCTCGTTCTTCGCCGCCGCCGACGCGCCATCGCCGGCGCTCGACGCCATCGCGGCCCGGGACCGGCCTCCGGCTTCCAAGACCTCAACTTGTCTCCCTTGGCGGAGACTTGCAGCCTCCGCTGTGTTTGATGGAGCAGTGGAGCCCTCCACAGGACCTCTGCGCCGCCAGGGGCAGAGGCCAGGGTCGCAAATTCTGCATACACAAACAGGAAGCCATTGGCGTAAATGGGCGGAATTGAAGGAAGCAAGCCCCTAAAATTCTTGGGACACGAACTGATTACAAGCACAGCTCCAGCACGCGGCAAGCAAATCACTGCGGAATGGGGGCATTGGAGCAAGGGAGGGGAGAAAGATTCGGATTTGGATTTGGTTGCAACCAGCAACCAGACTAGCTACTCTGGTAGGAGCAAGGGAGATTCCTCCCGAGCAAGAGAGGGCGTGTGCTTACCAGCGGAAGGAGGAACCGGTCCCCAGGTCCCGGTGGATCTGCAGCTCCAGCTCCAGCAGCAGGGAGGGGAGAGCAGAGCAGGAGGACGGCGAGTCGGCGAGGACAGGGAAAGAAGCGGGGAGTTCGAGGTGACGCGCTCCGGTGAGGGCAGGTTATGGAATTAGGTAGGCGTGGGTGGGAGCCGGTAGGTGGCTGCGGCGCCGGCGAGGCGGTGGACGCCGGCGAGGTGGGTTTGGTTTGGTTTGGTGCGAGGAGGCCGGAGCGGGTCAGCAGGTGGAAGAACAGGTGTTTCAGAAGTTTGGCCAGGAGTGGGGAATTTACGGTAATAAATGTCAAGGATTAAATCACGTTTTCGGCATTGCTTAGCTAGGAGGCGTGCCACTTGTTGAACAAAAGAGTTTCTTTTTTTCTTTTTTCCCCGCAAGCAAAAAGGAATTTATTTTATCTTTTCCTAGAGAGAAATAAAGGAACTTAGGTCCAAAATAAAAAGAGAAAGGTTGGAACATGCTCCCAACGCTAGGGTCACGCAAGGAAAACCCGGTCGCTAGGTCCCGGTGGATTTGCAACTCTAGCTCCAGCAGCAGGGAGTGGGGAGCATAGCAGGAGGGCGGCGAGGATTGGGAAAGAAGCGGGAATTCGAGGTGACGCGCTCTGGTGAGGGTAGGTTATGGGATGAGGTAGGCGGATGTGGGAGCCAGGAGTTGGCTGCGGCGAGGGCGAGGCGGTGGACGCTGGCGAGGTGGGTTAGGTTTGGTGCAAGGAGGCCGGAGCGGGTCAACAGATGGAACAATAGGTATTTCAGAAGTTTGGCCCGATGTATATCGATTCAATTGTCATGAGTGGGAATTTCCGGCAATAAAGTCAAGGATTAAACCATATTTTTTCTACGCCAGCACCAACTATCAATTCCACGGTGCGTTTGGATAGAAGTCGAACCTAAAGTGGAGGTCGCCAGTTGGAGTCATTACTAGCGGTATGGAGGTGGCGTGCGAGGAGGTTTTCCAGAGGGGTTAATGGTGAGGCCACAACATAGCAGCAGAGACGGATATCATAGTAAGGAAATAGCGCAGAAACCTTGAGGCTTGCTCAACAGTCAGCGCATCAGGAAGGTTAGGTATGGAGAGGAATGCAACCCTAGATCCATTTGACGAGATAAGAACATGGATATCTAATCGAAGGAGAAATCAGAGCAGAGAGTTCCAAGCAAATAAGCGGGTTTGATTTTTTACCGAGGTTGGATGGTAACGATCTTCATCGGCAACGGATCTGAACTGCCTCCTATAGACAACCAGGAAAGATAGTTCATGTGGTTATGCGTGCGAGGAAGAAAAGAAGAGGACTCTTCTTCCATTTTGTTTTTTATTTATCGTGGGGTCTGCCATGTATATTGCAACCTTTAAAGGGCAACACCATTTTTATGGTGGGCCTCAAATTTTTTAGATTCACTTTCCGTACTACGAGGAAGATCTTAGTGACATGAATTACCTAGTTTTTTAATTTATGGTTTCACAAAGAAATAGAAATTAGCCTAGTTTTGGGTGAATTCCTATATAGATGGTATGTTTATAAGTACCTCCAGTAAAGTAATAATGAATACCTAATATTTTGACCAAACTCAACCAAACGTTTAAAATCTTAGCCGTTGATATCTATAAAACTTTCTCCACTATTTTCAAACTAAGTCAAACTTGTCTAATATAATTTTGATAAGTTTATAATAAAAATAATATGTGATAGATCCGTCTTGAAAGTATTTGAATAACTATATACCTTTACTATATATTATGATCATTTTATAATACATCATGGTGGCCAAAATTACACCTCAAACACTGCATTTCTACGAAGGAAGCATTAAATCAGAGAAAGATTGGTTTATTTTGTCCTTGCCGGGGGCTCTCAGTTATCCCCTTATTCTAAAGTTAGGGACTCCATGCATTATTGGTTACAATAACGTAGTGTCATTCTACAGGAAAACAATATCGTTGTAGCAGGGAGTTGTACAACAAAAGCCATGTGCGAAATATACAGCAACCAGGGGCGGATCCAAAACATGGCTGCACCCCGGGCTAAGTTGCTGAATCACAGTCAAAATAGTCTAATCTTGCCTCATAAACCTCCTTTTGTTAGGCTAAATACCACATATGTTAAAGAACTACATGGGCTCGCCCCGGGCTGCAGCCCAGGCAGCCCGGGCCCTAAATCCGCCCCTGACAGCAACTGTAACTCTTTTGATCTTCCTTCATGTGTTGTGATAATCTGCTATGATGTTTTCTTGAAATTGACATGTACATTACAGCACATTGTTTTTCCTTAAAAATAAAGAAATCCGGAGATAGAAGTTATGAAGGTAAAAGTAGTTGATAGGTCATGTAGAAAAGTATATCCTTCATGAGTAGTATATATACTCCGTATGATACTACAAGCCATGATTCAACGCGCAATGATCGTTTCAACTGGATTTAACAAAGTCAAGAACGCCCATTCAGGCAAAGTGGTTCGCTCTTTTACGACATCTTGAATGATGCTTCGTTCTTATTTGCTTGATATTGTTATCCTCTTCGTGCATGTCGACACGTAGACACAGAAACTATAACATTTTTGCATGCATCATCGCATCAAGGTGTCAACATTTAGCTGTAGTTATTCCTAGTGTGATATCTCTGATGATTGACTAAAAAAATGTCAGTGATGACTAATATGATTGCACATTGCATTGGTGTGGAAATTATGCACCTACTAATGACGACATGATTTGGTTGTTGCAGGAATGCGAGCTCAAAATATACATTGAATAAGGATAGTTATAGTTTCTTGGGGGCTTCTCATTAGTAGGATATTCGGAGAACATGGTATCATCTTCGTACATGGTTCTTCGTGCTATTTGCTTGTTTAGTTGTAGGCCTTGGCCGTTGGAGCCGACAAATTAAATATTTCCAGTTCATGCAGCAAGATATAGATGCATGACGCCCAATATACCCTCAATACGTGCGAGCGTCGACGTCTGTACTGTGATACTTCATCATCTTCCTCCTTGTGTATATAAAAGAAAACGAAGAAGATGATGTAGATTGAAGCAGATACATGTAAAATTAAAGAAGAAAAGGAAGAAGATGGTGATGTAGATTGAAGCATAGACGATACATATTCCTTTGCGTGGTCGCCGTCCTCGGTCTCTCTTCAACCGTGGTCCATCGCCGCGATGTCGTAAACAAGTGAATAAAAGGTTGAACGGAACACCTTCGTCGTTCAACGCTCCGTGCGAACCTGGGAGCATCAGGTTCCCTCCTCTGCGGCGACCCGGCCACGTACTGTGCACACGTCGCAGGGACACACGATCGTCCTCGATCTCTCTCCGCAGGCTTCTTTTTCCAGCTCGATCGTGCGTGCATTTCTGTGCCACAGAAACGTCGCCGGAATCCCTTGCCCTCTCTTGCTGCATCACCTTCTGCTTGCGGACCGGATTGAGTGCGCCGCCGTCGCTGTCGCGGGCTGCTCCAGGGGAACTTGAACTCCGACGCCGCCGTCCGTGCCAACTCGCGCACTTGCCGGTGCGCAGCTTGTCGTTGCCGCCGTCCCAGGAAAAAGAAGAAGAGCTAGCAAGTCGGGTAACCAAAACGTCCTGTCATCATCGTCGTCTACTTCTTCGTCTCTGCTTCGTCTTATATCAGCTTTAAGTGTCATCCAGAAAAATATAAGGTTTATGCTTTTGGAAAAGAAGATAAAAGGGATATCATCAGAGTGCTCAACCTAGAACTAGCAGCCGAATATGCTGCTGCATCCTCCTATGCCGAGTTATGGAGTTAGCCGCAGCCACGGGCAGTTATGAAGAACACGAAAAATGAAAAGCTCACCGAATGCTATTGGGCCACGCCCCACTCGTAGTGGGCCGTCTTGGGCTGCCAGGGTTTGCCATTTGGTGGGCCCAAGACGACGGGCTTGCATTTGGGCTTTGCTTGACGAGGAGATGACATGCGCAGGGAATCCTATCCATCTTCCGGAAGGTGGATAGGGGTTTGCCGGCAGTGCACCGGGGATTATCCAGGTGTTTTATTTGTAGGTAGAGAGGATTGTGAGATTAAAAACTCGAAGGTGATCGTGAGAACACGAAGGGTTTAGACATGTTCGGGTCTTCGGAGAGTAATATCCTACGTTTTGTATGTCGTCGGATTGTATTGCTTTGAGGTTCAAGTCGCGAGGGTTGATGTTCTCGTGGGATTGGATGGATGCCCTCAAGGGATGCCCTGGTCGCTTTATATAGCCTGGTGACCGAGGATTACAAGTCGGTTTGAATCTAATCTAGTCAGTTATTACATGAAAAGCGATCTAGGTCGGTTGGTAGATAGAGTTCCGCAACATCCGGACTGGCTTGATTGGCCTGGCATTCCTTGTCTTGTACACCAAGTATCTTCGTGTTCTTGACCCGCACGTTCTGGTCAGGTGGGCCCACTCATCAGGACCGACCAATATCTTAGTCGGTAGGGACCCATGAGCTACCCATATCCCTCAAGCCCCCCGAGCGATGTGTATGCGAACAGGAGCTTGACGGTGTCACGATGAAGCTTGTGAAGTAGTCGGCTGAAGTTATGGTGACATCACTATAGAGGCTGCGGAGTGCTCAAAAGGAAGAAAAATCCAAGTGAACGCAGAGCCATATGCGTAGAGCGAAGTAGAGCGCCGAGCTAATGGATGCCGAGCATCCAGTAGGTCGGAGCGAAGGGATTGGAGGGCGTCGCAAGATGCACTCCATATGAAGTAGTCCTCGAGCATTGAAGCATTTAGAATAATCAGTCCAATGATCAAAAAAGAAGAAAGTCTTGATCCCAAGAACAGGTTCGAGTGCCCGAGCACAAGGATAGACAAAGCTATGGAGGCATGTCAACCAAAAGAAAACACCCAACCCTTGAGGACAAAAGTTGATGTAGCGATGGGTACATGACAAAGATGTCTGCCCATGAAAATACTGCGCCATCCGGGCCACTGCAAGATTCCTATCGGCCTTTATGAAGGTTGAGACAAACGTCACGTGAAAAATGCGCAAGTTTATCTAGTCAGATGAGTCTTGTTGTGACTTCTCACGGGCCTACTGTTGCACCTTGTACTTATTCCAACCACCTCGCTATAAATAGACCAGCAACTCAGGCACTCCTCACCAAGAGCCATGACCCAAAGAATAGCACTCGTAGACTGTGACTCCTCATAGGCCTTCTGTTGCACTTTGTACTTATTCCAGCCACCTGGCTATAAATAGACCAGCAACTCAGGCACTCATCACCAAGAGCCATGACCCAAAGAATAGCACTCGTAGGCTGGAAGCTTGTAATCTTTAATACTTGTAGCAATTGTCTGCAAGCTCGATGCCAGAAAAATTCTCGTGAAGAAAATTAGGATGTTCCTTCCCTTCGCAGTCTTTTCGGTGAAGTTGGGAGGTAACAATGCTAGAAGAATCCTCGTGATGAAGCTACATCGTACATCCTGTGAGCTTTTCGAAGATGTCGTTAGTTGAAAGGTGCTTCTTGTAATTGTTATATTGTAATTCCTTTAGTCGGCACCCTGGGACACCGCTGGTAGTAGATAAAAGAAAAATTTGAAGTTGCTTCTAAGCATATGTCCCATTATCTGGATACGGAGATAAGCGAGGCCACGGAGGTGCCAGGGTTAGGGTTAGGCGCTCAACCCCTGAGCACGAGGACTGACTAGTCACTTGCTGCCTCGGCTCCCGCATTGGCAGCAGGTTATGGGCGTTGCTGGGCGTCAGCTTGCTCCTGGTAGCGCCGTGCCGCGTGTTGTGGGCGTTGCGCCATTGTTGCTGAGAAGGTGGTTTCGCCATCCGGGGATTTATCCATCCTAGATGCAACATGCAAGGAAATCACCCAAACAAGGGAGAGAACTTGAAAACGAAAAGGGAAGATAAAGGTAGCAAACATCCCTAATTGCAACTGCTTTAAACATGAGAAAAATGATTTTATATGCCACAAAGGTCATCAGTTCTCGCAAATTAGTTGGGGATCATTCGCCCATAACATGCAAAAAGAGGAGCAAATAAGCACCATTAGTTGGGGACATGGAGAATAAACAGTCGGCAAATGGAGATCCAATGGCATCATGTACACTCCGAAATTGAATCGAACGCTGGTGATCGAGCTAGGAGTTCATGGCCGAGCTGGTCGCTGGCCTGCAGGCTGTAAATTCCCTTGGCTCCTACCTGAACGGCAGCATCGTTGGTCGGTTCCTGAAGGTTTTTGATGGCTAGCTTCTGGGACTCTGACGCCCATCTCAATTTGCAGTATTGTTCTGGAAAAGGTAGATTTGGGATTAGCTGAGTACATGGAAGAGGAACTATACAGATCCATCTTTCAAAAGCTGACAAAACAATATGTAAGGAACATTTTTTTACTCTTGAAAAGTTTGTTTGTCCCCATGGGGAAAGGAGCCCTCCTTCCTACATAGAGCATCACAATCCTTATTGGTCTATTGAGTTTTACACCTTTTCCCTTTCATTTCACTTAATCTTCAAAGTTGAAAGCCTTTAACAAGTTTGATTGCTATTAGTTTATCTCTAACAATGATGAAACTTAGCACTAACTTATTGCAACAAAAGAAACAAAGAAAACTGGAAGATTTCCAGGATACTATTAAAAAAATCGCCACGTACCTTGATAGTGAAAAGGACACTGGAGTCAAAAACTTGTTGGCCAGCAGTAACCTTCAGGCCCTCAACATATCCAGCATGAGGCACCTTCACAACATGCTGAAAAAATAAGATATTTTAGCGTATATTAAGTTGGCCAGAACTTCACAAAATAACCAGCAAGATAGTTTATCCAGACCTCCATCTTCATTGCTTCCATAACCATTACAGGCTGCCCTGCCTCCACCTGTGCCCATCTTCAAGCAAAACCTTCACAACCAAACCAGCCATCGGTGCCAGAACACTCCCTTTTGGATGTGACTTCGCCTCAGAAGCATGGCTAGGTTGGGAGCTATCATCAGATGCATGCTCAGTTCTCACAGTCTGTCTGTAATGGTGATGATGCTTGCCATGCCAAATGTGTATATGCTCGCTATTATCCTGCAAAAGTAAGGTGAAGAATTTAGGGAGGGTAATACAGTCATCAGAAACTATATATGCATCAGTTCACTTCGCTGTGAAGAAAATGTATCAGGTTAACTTTTGAATAATAAGCTAGAGTCACATTAGTTTGCTGGCCAGCAGCATCTACACAAAAATCATGGTCACCCTTGTGATCAACTTTGACATCCAAACCAGAAGTGCCACAACATAAAAATATAATTAGTGAAGATACTGATTGAAAGAACAAGAGTATTGTATTGTTAAAGCCCATTTCTAGTGACTTGTTGAAAGCCACATGGTGGACAACATACATTATACTACCCTGTCTTCGTGTCAGCAGCGAAAACCAATTTCTAGTGGGTTTAGAAATACTCTCTTTTACTATGTAGGCCATATGAGTTGTTCTGCCAGATATTTTTTGTTGTGGCTATCGATTATGTAAGATCGTATCAGGTTGGGCCATGTGCCTATTAGCAGAGTACTAACCACCTTTTTGACGTAGCTTCCATCAACTCAAGTTCAAATATGCAAAAGGTACATTAAAGGTACTTCTGTCCTATGAAAAGTAATGACCTCGATGAAGTAGCTTCCATCAGGCTTATACGTAATGAACAGTTTAAGCAGTTTCTCACTAAATCCATCATGTTCTTCACACTCCAATTCTAGTGGTTGCCTAGCAAAGTGATGCATCCTGAAAGGTGTATTATTGTACCATACAAACAGTTTCATACAAACAGTTTCTTGTCAACTCCTGAAAAGTATGTACTGTGTGTCATTAACAGGTCATATCAGAAAAAAAGTGTTGTAAAAAAATGGTTGGGGCTAACATACGTATTGATTCTTTAGATGTAATGGAAGAACAGGTGTTTCAGAAGTTTGGCCCGCGGTATATCGATTGTCAGGAGTGAGGAATTTATGGCAATAAATGTCAAGGATTAAACCATGTTTTCAACATTGATATACGGCTTCTTAGCTAGGCGCGTGCCACTCGTTGAACAAAGGAGTTTCTTTTCTTCTTTTTTTGGCAAGCAAAAAGGAATTTATTTTATCTTTTCCTATAGAGAAATAAAGGAACTTAGGTCAAAAATAAAAGGAGAAAGGTTGGAACATGCTCCTAACGCTCAGCCACGCAAGGAAAACGAGGGGTGGGCAAGTAGTTGGCACTGATACCATCTTTGTAAGAGATAGTTTTTTCTACTGCCAGCACGAAAACACTTAATACCACAATAATTATGAAGAGAAGTCAAGCCCAAAGTGGAGCTTGGTAGCTGGAGTCATTATTAGCGGTGTGGAGGTTGTGTGCGAGGAGGTTTTCCAGAGGGTTCAATGGCGAGAGGCCACAACATAGCAATAGAGACGAACAACATAGTAAGGAAACTAGCGCAGAAATCCCTGAGACCTACTCAATAGTCAGCGCATCGGGGGAGACTAGGTATGGAGAGGAATGCTTGTAAATCTCACCCTAGATCCTTTGACGAGATAAGAACATGGATATCCAATCGAAGGAGAAAATAGAGCAGAGAGTACCAAGCAAACAAGTGGGTTTAATTTTTACCGAGGTTGGATGGTAACGATCTTCACCAGCGGCGGATCTGAACTGCCTCTCGTAGACAGCCAGGAAAGATAGTCTACGTGGCTATGCGTGTGAGGAAGAAAAGGAGAGGACTCTGCTGCTTCCATTTTGTGTTTTATTTGTCAAGGGCGATGGGGGGAGGGGGGAAGGGGTGGGTGATGCTATACACCTTAAAGAGCAACGCTATTTTTACGATGGGCTCCAAATTTTTTAACCTCACTTTCACACTGCGGGGAAGATCTTAGAGGCATGAATTTCATGTGATATACTAGGTTTCATAAAATTAGAGAAGAGTTCTTGAGTTGAGTCCTAGCTAGGTCTTGAAAATAGAAATTAGCCTAGTTTTTGGTGAATTCCTATATAGATGGCATGTTTATAGGTACCTCTAGTAAGTAATATTGACCAAAACTCAACCAAACTTTCAAAATCTTAGCCGTTGATATCTCTAAAACTTTCTCCACTATTTTTCAAACTGTAAGTAATTTTAATTTTGTCCTAAGTCAAACTTGTCTAATATAATTATGATGAGTTTATAATAAAAAATCATACACGATAGATCTGTCTTGAAAGTATTTGAACAACTATATTTATGGTCATTTTATAATACATCATGGTGGCCAAAATTACACCTCAAAGATTGCATTTCTACGGAGAGAGCATCAAACAAGAGAAAGAATGGTTTATTTTGTCCTCGGCGGGAGCTCTCAGTTATCCACTTATTCTAAAGTTAGGGTCTCTATTGGTTACAATAATGGAGTAGTGTCGGTTGTACAGGAAAACAATATCGTTGTAGCAAGGAGTTATACAACAAAAGCCGTGTGCGAAATATACAACAAGGGTAACTCTTTTGACTTTCCTTCGTTTTTTGCGATAATCTGCTGTGATGTTTTCTTGAAATTGACATGAACATTACAACACATTGTTTTTTCTTAAAAAAAAGGAAATCGGAGATAGAAGTTAAAAAAAGGTAAAAGTTGATAAATCATGTAGAAAAGTATATCCTTCATGAGTATATACACTAGAAGCCATGATTCAACGCGCAATGATCGTTTCAACTGGATTTAATTTCTTTGGAGCAACAACAAAGTCAAGAACGCCCATTCAGGCAAAGCGGTCCACTCTTTTACGACATCTTGAATGACGCTTCTTATTTGCATCATGTCGCCACGTTGACACGCAGAAAATAACATTTTACATGCAATAATTGCATCAAGATGTCCACATTGGCTATGTAGTTAATAATGTTGACGTTGAAATTACGTACCTACTAATGACGACATGATTTGGTTGTTGCTTGCATGCTCCTACCTTCCAGGAATGCAAGCTCAAAAAATATACGTTAATAAATGAGGATAGTTATAGTTTCTTGGGGTTCATCAGTCGGATATTCGGAGAACATGGTATCATTTCTGTACTTGGTTCTTCGTGCTATTTGTTTGATTAGTTGTAGGCTTTGATAAAGAGATATTTCCAATTCATGCAGCAAGATACATGTAAAATTAAAGAAGGAAAGGAAGTAGATGGTGATGTAGAGTGAAGCATAGACGATGCATATTCCTTTTGCGTGGTCGCCGTCCTCGGTCTCTCTTCAACCGTGGTCCATCGCCGCGATGTCGTAAACAAGTGAATAGAAGGTTGAACGGAACACCTTCGTTCAACGCTCCGTGTGCGTGCGTGGCCGCCGGTTCTTGTTGGACGGAGAGGCGTCGACGCCAGAACCGCCACGCACGCACAAACCCCATGCACGTGCGCGCGCGGAGAGGCGAGCCCTGCACGCACACGCAGGCGACTACGCGCCTACAACCTGGGAGGCTGGGAGCATCAGGTTCCCTCCTCCTACGCGCGGCGACACGGCCACGTCGCCGGGAACACGATCGTCCTCGATCTCTCCCCGCAGGCTTCTTTTTCCAGCTCGATCGTGCATGCGTTTCTGTGCCACAGAAACGTCGCCGCCGGAATCCCTTGTCCTTTCGTGCAGCGTCACCTTCTGCTTTGGCGGCCGGCCGGCCGGCAGCGTCGCCATGGCTGGCCGGATCGAGTGCGCCGTCGCTTTCGGGCTGCTCCAGGGGAACTTGAACTCTGACGCCGCCGTAGTCCGTGCCAACTCGCGCACGTGCAGGTGCAGCTTGTCGTTGTTGTCGTCCCAGGAAAAAAGAACAACTTAGCTAGCAGTCGGGTAACCTGGCCGGGAGCGTCTTGTTCGATTCCAGCATCCAACCAAACCCGTCGTCGTCTACTTCGTCTCTGCTTCGTCTTATCAGTTTTAAGTGCATAAGGGTTATGCTTTTCGAAAAGAATATAAAAAGGGATATCGTATCAGAGTGGTCAAACCTAGAAGCATTCATCGAAGTTTTAGCAGCCGTATGCTGCTGCATCCTCCTATGCCGAGTTACGGAGTTAGGCTGCAAGAAGGATCAGAACGGGCAACTAAAGGGAGGTTGAATGGGAGCTTTTGAAATTGTCTTCGAGAATGAGACGTATGTTCCAATTGCTACTCTAAAACACACATCGTGCCTAATCATCAAGATGACACAAGTCAACAACTCGTAACAAACTCATCCTAGTAACGATTAGGAATTCTCGAAGCGGAGCGCAAGCAAAGCAAAGTGAGACACTGAAAAGCTTGCACAAGTGATTGAGCTCAACCACTACCAAATCATTACTTGACTAAAAATGCTTGAAATAATTAATTAAGAACTAAGCATGATTAGCGAATGACAAAACAATTGAACAAGGTTGCACAGATTATCTAGCAATAATTAACTTAGCACGAATTAAAAGCACTAGACCGAACCTCGATGGGCCAGCTGGAAATGATGGGTTGATTCTCCTTAGGCCACACGTGGGTGCTCCTGGCTATAGAGTGCTTGTGTCTCCGCCTGCTCTCACACGTGCGTGCTGGGCCGCTGGCCACCAGGTTGAGCTGCGGTGCTCGCCAGGCCTGCTACTGTTGGCCTGCTGGCCTGGCCTGCGAAGCACAAGCAGGGCGTGCTGCTGCTGGGCAGCCTGCTGCCACTAGCTGGGCTCGCTGCTGCTGGCCTGGCCCGATGAGCTGGCCTGCCCCGCGTCCGTGCGAAGCTGCCGGTCGATTGCTCCTGCGCTCGAACAGATAACAGAAGGAACCAAGAAAGGCACCAACTTCAAACGAAAAATACTCCCCTCAAGATTCAACGATTTACATTTCAAAAAAAAAAAAGATTCAACGATTCGAGATGAAACTTGAGCTATGGATGCAACCCCTCAAGGACTAATAGATCTAGGAAGAAGATCTTGAGCCTCAAGGACTAATACATCTAGGAAGAAGATCTTGAGTTTTTCAAGTATCCCTCGTGGATTTTGAAGAAAATCGAACGTCCAACTAAGAACACCGTTTGAATTTGGAGAAAGTCGAACGTCCAACCAAGAACACGGTTTTGGGAAGAAAATCGAACGCCCAACTAAGAACACGGTTTTGGGAAAAATTTCGATTCAAGTTAAATTCATGAGGGATTTAAAGGGGAACGTCCAACTAAAAACACGGTTTTGGAAAAAATTTCGATTCAAGTCAAATTCGTGAGGGATTTAAAGGGGATCACGTCAAATTCGTGAGGGATTTGAAGGGAATCACGTCGTTACGTCTGATCTGATCCTACGCTTCAAAGCTCCTGCTGCTGGTGGTGGTGACGACCCGACGTCTCATCTTATCGGTGATTTTGCCTTCAGGGTTGCAGCGCATGGGTCTGTCAGTGACCGCTGGAAATTTGACTTCGCCACTGCGGTCGTCACAGTGACTTGGTCGGCTCTGTACTAGCCATGCTTCATGCTGAGGCCAATCATTGTTAATACCCCTCGTGTATTTGGAGACCCAAAGCGTGCTCAAAAACCTGCGTCCGACTCCCATACGATCATTTTCCATGCACGTGTAGCTAAAAGTGGTTGGTGCTTTATGCATATCCAAACCCAAAGAGATGAAGATGGTAGACAAGCTTGTCTCTATAACAAATTGTGGAATTAACATGAATTATGATGCACCTTTTGTACCACAAGACTACGAGAGAGCTGTGCCATCCATGGTCCAGGATACCAGTATGCCGCTGGGAGTTCATGGTCCAGCAGGTTGCTTGCCCGCAGATGAACCCACCCACCTGTTTATTCATTTGCTTTCTATCTGAATGCCAGCGTTGTCGATCAACTCCTGGATCATCCGTGAATTGTTTGATACTGCTGTAGTCGGACAGCTTCTGGGATGCTGCATCTCAGTTCGCAGTATTGTCCTGGAAAAAGGTTGGTTTGGAATTCAGCTGAGTACTAGGGCAAAAGTGGAGGAAAACATGACCTTTGTACTGGTATCGTATAGATTTAATTATATAGATCCATCTTTGAGAATCTGACAGAAAATATGTAACAAACACTACCGACTCTTAAAAAGTTTGTATATTCTAATTTGTGGCTGAAGGGGGAGCCCTGCTTTCTACTACATAAAACGCTGCGATCATTTTGGTGGGGTTTGAACCAACTCCTCCACTACAGATAAGGTTTTACAGATAACATTACTGCTGCTGTTTGCTTTCCCCAGAGATCACAGCACGCCTTTGAATACCGCTGTTGGTTCAAACCATTATAGATGGCTAATATCTATAAGAAGGTAGAAAATCAGTGCAACAGGCGCTTGCTGCTGCTAATGACTCATGCTGTGGTTACCATATACTGAAACCACATGGCTGCAGCTGTTCAGACTGTATAACAGTCACCTATTGACTTTTACACTCTTTTCCTTTCATTTCACTTAATATTCTAAGTTGAATGCATTTAAGAAGTTCGATTACTATTGGTTCATCTCTGATGATGATGAAACTTAGCACTAACTTTGTGTTGCGACAAAATAAATAAAGAAAAATGCAAGCTTTCTAGGATATTATTAGAAAAACCACTACGTACCTTAATAGTGAAAAGGACACTAGAGTCAAAAACTTGTTGGCCAGCAGTAACCTTCAGGCCCTCCACATATCCAGCGCGAGGTGCCTTCACAACATGCTGAAAAGAGTAAAGAGATTTTAGCGTTCATTGAGTTGGGCCAGAACTTCAAAAAATAACCGGCAAGATAGTTTATCCAGACCTCCATCTTCATTGCTTCCATAACCATGACAGGCTGCCCTGCCTCCACCTGTGCCCCATCTTCAAGCAAAACCTTCACAACCAAACCAGCCATCGGTGCCAGAACACTCCCTTTTGGATGTGACTTCCCCTCAGAAGCATGGCTAGGTTGGGAGGTATCATCAACTACATGCTCAGTTCTCAGAGTCTGTCTGTAATGGTGATGATGCTTCCCATGCCAAATGTGTATATGCTCGCTATTATCCTGCAGAAGTAAGGTGAAGAATTTGGGGAGGGTACAGTCATCAGAAACTATCTATGCATCAGTTCACTTCACTGTGAAGAAAACGTCTGAGGTTAACCTTTGAATAATAAGCTAGAGTCACATCAGTTTGCAGGCCAGCAGCATCTACACGAAAATCATGGTCACCCTTGTGATCAACTTTGACATCCAAACCAGAAGTGCCATCTTCAGTCTGATCAACATAAAAATAATTAGTGAAGATACTGATTGAAAGAACAGGAGTATTGTATTGTTAAAGCCCATTTCTAGTGGCTTGTTAAAAGCCACATGGTGGACAACATACATTATACTGCCCTGTCTTCGTTTCAACAGCAAAAACCAATTTTTAGTGGGTTTAGAAATACTCTCTTTTACTATGTAGGCCATATGAGTTGTTCTGCCAGATATTTTTTGTTGTGGCTATCGATTATGTAAGATCGTATCAGGTTGGACCATGTGCCTATTAGCAGAGTACTAACCACCTTTCTGACGTAGCTTCCATCAACTCAAGTTCAAATATGCAAAAGGTACATTAAAGGTACTTCTGTCCTATGAAAAGTAATCACCTCGATGAAGTAGCTTCCATCAGGCTTATACGTAATGAACAGTTTAAGCAGTTTCTCACTGAATCCATCATGTTCTTCAAACTCCAATTCTAGTGGTTGCCTAGCAAAGTGATGCATCCTGAAAGGTGTATTATTGTACCATACAGACAGTTTCTTGTCAGCTCCTGAAAAGTATGTACTGTGTCATTAACAGGTCATATCAGAAAAAAGTGTTGTAAGAAAAAAAAATGGTTGGGGCTAACATACGTATTGATTCTTTAGATGTAATGTGATCCTTCTTGCAAATACATGCAGCAGCCAGAATTGCACCAAGCTCAGCTACATCACGCGATTCACCTGAGGCCTTTGTAGAAGTACTCAAAAGATCATCTTTGTAACGCTCAATGAAGTGTGTGTCGACTATGCCTTCTTCAAAGGAACTATGGCTTGCAAGTTCTTGGAGGAAACCAACATTGGTTGGCAAGCCTGCAATCTGGATATTCATAAACCAAGGTATGACAGTGAGGTTATTATCAAATTGAATGCACCAGGATTCAATTTCTACACTTCTGAAATTCAATGGAATATTTATTCATAAAAGATTATATAGTAGTTTACTGTCACTGGAAAGCCACCCATTAAGAACTCATGAGAAAGTTTAGTAATAACCACCATAAAGAAAGTGTATGCTGAATTTTGTATGGAAGGAGCATAGCAGAAGCAAAGAAATAAGGACAACATCTGAACTTGCGAAATTAACTAGCATAGACTGATTCTACCAAATTATGCGAATGTTTGTGAAGTCTTTTAAGATGACTAGAATTACATCAATGTGCACGACGATCACTGGAGAAACCAACTATTAGGAAAAGAAAAGGATGCGAACAGATAATACGTCAAAAGAAATGTGTCATTCTGGTGAACAGTTTGTACCTGAAAGTTCGACAGACATTTCTTCAGCTTGACTAGGGCAGCACTGCGGCTTTCACCCCATACTACAAGCTTGGCTATCATGGGATCATAATGCATGCTGACAGTATCTCCTTCTTCAACTCCAGTTTCAACTCTTACTGAACAAGAAAATGTTACGTGTGCAGTTGTGCCATGCTGAAATGTAATTGCTAATACAACAGTTCATAGGACATCTCTAAATTTTACCTGTTGAGGCAGAAGGGACTGGTCTGTAGTGATGTAAGGTTCCTGTTGCAGGAAGAAATCCTCTTGGAACATTTTCAGCATATATCCTAGCTTCAAATGCATGTCCTAGATCAAGGCACACAGGTAGTTATTAGTTAAGGAGTATTCTGCCTTCAGATGACGCCATAAATTCAAAAAGGCCAATATGTAAACATATTCCTTAGAAAAAGCTTGAGAGTGCCACCAAGTTATTAACTTCGAAAATAACAGCTCGGTGCATTTCAAGAGAAGACCATGATGTAACCCATACATGCTTTTAGAGAAAAATGTTTTGATTGCTTACTACTAGACAAGATGGGTAGTACTGTTTAAGATAACAATAAGGAATACCATTTAATGGGACCTGCTCCTGAGATAGTGGTAGGCGTTCTCCATTTGCAACACGTATTTGCCACTCCACAAGATCTTGACCGACAATCATCTCTGTTACTGGGTGTTCAACCTTCAGAGATCGATTAGCAAAGTGAGTTTTCTTTTAGCAAATGAGCTAATTAAGTACTGTGCAACAAAATATATGCAAGATACAAGAACATCTTAGATGGTTATCATAAATACACAGTACCTGAAGTCGAGTATTCATCTCCATGAAGTAGAATTCTCCAGAAAGAGTGTCCACAATAAACTCCACTGTTCCAGCATTGTAGTAACCAACTGCCTTCAACACAAAGAATCCAATAAGTGACCCTGTATATAAAATACAAATGTTAAGCAGAATAACTACTAAAGAACGAGTCAAAGAGGGAAACGAAGGAAGAATCACTTGTTTTGTAACAAATAGCATGGAAAACGTTAGATAGCTTGCAACTGTCAAGTATTATTAAAAAAAAGTGGTAGAAACAAAACCAATAAACATAGATTTTAATTGAAATTCGTGTAGAAGTAAAAAAAAATTCTTGCGCATTTATCATTCCATATATTGGTATGAAGAAGGTAGTTGGCAACTTGGCAGTTGATGTGTGTAGGGTGAAAAAATAACTTAAACTACAATAATAAGCTGAAAATATCAAATCCATCTCGTGAATGATTTAATCAAGGCCTTTATACTAGAAAGCAATCACCTTTGCTGCAGACACAGCAGCTCCACCAATATGAGAACGAAACTCAGCTGTAACATTTGGCTGCACCATATATAAACCACAAGCTGAATTAATGATTAAGTTTGAAGCAAATTTCAGCGGAATTAGCAGCTAATAGAGCCTTAGAGCATCCTTGATAGAATTTATGAAAACAAAATGTCAGGGCAACAGCAAACACAGCCTTACAGCTGGAGCTTCCTCAATAATCTTTTGATGTCTTCTTTGAAGACTGCAGTCTCTCTCATAAAGGTATATTGCATTTCCATGTTGGTCGCCAAATACCTTCAAACAAAAGTTAGTACCACAAAAGAAAACAAAAGTTAATGTATATGTACATTCTAGAAACAAGACTAGCAGCCAAAAATCAATTGAGCATTACCTGGACTTCTACATGTCTGGGTTGAGTAATATACTTCTCAATCAATAGTGTGTTTACCCCAAATGATGCTGCGGCTTCCCGTTGAGCGCTCAGTACAGAATCCACAAACTCTTCGGGCCGCTGAACTATCCTCATCCCCTAAGAAAGGATATAGGATGAAATGGTTATAGACGCTAATAAAATTGGAAAATTCAACAACAGAGCAAGCTTCTCTCGATAAATGGGAAATTCAACAACTACCGGGAACCTTAAAGTCTTATGCATTGCACACTACAGCAAGTATTTTTCCTGTGGGAGAGGAGAGACATTTCAGCATACCTTGCCCCCTCCACCATGGGTGGGCTTGATCAAAACTGGATAACCGATTTTATCAGCTTCGAGTTTCAATAACTCAATGTCTTGTTCAGCCCCGTGGTAACCTGGAACTAGCGGTACTCCAGCAGCACCCATGATCCTCTTGGATGCACTATATTTTACGAGTCGTATTTAGAATGCATTGTTCCAAACAAAAAGAATTAACGATCTGTAAGCACGGCAGACAGGGAGATACTTTACCTCTTATCACCCATATCTCGGATTGCAGATGCAGGCGGTCCAATGAATTTAAGCCCCTCGGCTTCACAGAGCTGCGCAAAATCAGCACTCTCTGAAAGAAACCCGTACCCCGGGTGGATTGCCTGCATGAAGCGCACAAAGCAAATGTCTAAGAAATATCCATATTTGACAAATGAAGTAGTAGAATCGCAGAGCAGCCAGAGCTTCACTGCCACATGCAGTGGAAATTGTGTCACTGTGTGGTGGTGTGCGCCTGGGGTGCTCATTTATAGTAACGTACAGTATTAACTATCGTCTACGGAGCAATGACTGTTGATCAGTAAGCGAAGTTAGCAGATTTCAACTTTCGACTAGCGTGGAGGGACACGCGACCCCAGACGCGAACTGAACTGAGACTGACAGGAATGAGGTACGAGTGTCAAGGATGGTAGGTGGACGGGCGCGGCCGAGCCGAACCTGGGCGCCGGTGCGGTGTGCGGCGTCGATGATGGCCCTGGCGTCGAGGTAGCTCTCCCTGGCGGGCGGCGGGCCGATCCTGACGGCCTCGTCGGCGGCGCGCACGTGCAGCGCCTTCCGGTCGGCGTCGCTGTACACGGCCACGGTGGCGACCCCGAGCCGCCGCGCGGTGCGCATGACCCGGCACGCGATCTCGCCCCGGTTCGCCACCAGCACCTTCTCGATCCCCGCGCCCGGGGACGCCGCCGCGGCAGGAGAAGTGGGGGCGGAGGAGGAGGAGGAGGAGGAGAGGAGCCGCGCCGCGAGGAGGAGCGGGAGCGGGGGCACGGGTGAGCCGGGGCTCCGGCCGCCCCCGCGGCGGCGGAGGTGGAGGCGGAGCAGGCGGGAGGCCATCGCTGCCTCGGTGGTCGGGGAATTCGAGCAGCTGGAGTGGAGCCGCAGCAGTGAGCCAGCAAGGCGGAGTGGCGCGGCGGTGGGTCGGGGAAATAATTCGCGGGGACGGACGGGATGGGCATGGGCGTGGGTTGGTGGGCCCCGCTGGATAAGGGTGGTGACTGGTCAGACGGGTCAGGGGGACGTGTCCCGGACGTCTTCTCCTCCTTCCGCCTCGTGTCGGGGGCGGATGAGCACGACCGTTGTGGGTCTGACTCGGATGGACTCACTCGTGTGCGTGTGCCGGTATACCCGTTTTGCACAAGCGTTTAGTCACCTGCTGACCTGCCGTATAATTGAAGGACCGTAAAAATCGACGATTTTCACTGGTGGAAATAGAAGCCATGTAAAAATATCTTTTTTACCAGAGTAGATGCTTATGTGGTTGTTTAGCACACATTTACTGTAGCATCACATTATCAAATCATTGGTTTATAATTACTCCCTCCGTCCAGTTTTCATGGGCGTCCAAGGTTGGGAAAAGCATCCAGTATTCATACGCGTATACCGGCGAGGGTGCCGTATTTTCTCGGTAGTCGTTGCGAGGGTCGCTTCGGGTGCTGCGTGATTAATGCCTTGTCCGCAACCGTTGAGATGCACGCATGCATGCATGCATCGTCAAATACTCTCCGCACGGCCTCGTTCTCTAACGCATACTCTAGCATGCGCTGCTCTCTTTCCATCGTTCCTAGCCTGCTGCTCTGTTTCTCTCGTTCCTTGCCTGCTGCTCTCTTTCTCTCATTCCTAGCCTACCATCATTGATGGCGCAGGTATGTTCCTCGGCGCCCATGGGCGCCGCTGCCACTTCGGTGCTTGTTCAAGAAGACAAGCAAGCTGTTGCCGTGGAAGCACAGGTCTGTTCCTTGCCGGCAATAGGCGCCGCTGCCACTTCGGTGCTTGTACGAGAAGACAAGCAAGTTGTTGCCGTGGCCGCGGAGGGACTCGAGGAAGCAGTTGCCGTGTCCGAGAACGAGAGCCATATGGACCGTGAGGAACGGCAGCGCGCACGCAGGAGGCCGTACTCTCGTTGTGGTCTCTTACACAGCGATTACAATTTGTCAGCTCAGATCTATGACTTCCACGAGTTTGACTGCGAGCTACTCTTCCCCAACATCGACGATCTCAAGATGGATGGAGACACAATCGTGATACCTTGGCATCTCATAAGCCATCTCTTCGGCAACGTCGAAGATTCCGACGAGGTTCGTGTCGTGGAGGACTCCTTGGCTGGTGAGACTGAGGTCCCGGATTCTCAAAGCGAGCAGTAGTATTTCATCCTGAATGTGTCACCTAGCTTAAAGTTCTCTGCCTATTTCATCTTGCATGTTTTACTTAGACTAAGTTGCTTGAACGCATCCTTTTATGTGAGCCTAATTGTATTGTGTTGATATCGTCTGTATTCTATGAGCCTACCTATTCTGTACGTGTTGATACAAGCACACAACACACACAAGAAGAAACCAACGTTATGCAATTCAAAAGGTAATTAAAGTTCATGGTCAGCAGCACAAACTAATCTAACTAAGAAAATCTAACGCTTGATTGTAAAGGTCCATAGGACACTGCAAGCTAGTAGGAAGATCACCCCGCAACTCCAAGTGCTTCTTCTTCACGTGTGGGATGTTATAGTGCTATCCACCATTGTGCTTCAGGATCTCTAGCATGCAAGATTGTTGTGTTATGAAAATTCGGTTTGACCTATCAGCCGGATACTCCTGAAATACCTTGTTGATCCTATCCACAATTTGCTCGACATTGTTTGGAGTGCCTCTGTGAAACAATGCTTGGATTGCTGCAAAGAAACCAAGGTCCAACACATTAAGATCAGGAGAGTTAGACGGTTGGCATACTAGTCGTATGTCCCACCCATTTGCTTGGGCAGCTTGAACGAATGCAGGATCATTCACATCAATGTGTGTCTTGGCATTGTCCTGTTGGATGAAAATGGGAATTCCTCTTTCTTCGGCTGGCCATTTTTCCTTTATTGCGGGCAGGACCTTGTTAACCAAGAAATCTCGGCTAACTTCCTTTGTAACTGATGTCATCGCCTTTGTAACCAAGGTGCCTACACATACATCAAAAATTGAGCACAATTGAGATTTGGTTAAAATGCCAATGTTAACTATAGATGCATGCCATACCTCTTGGCCGGTTCGGGCTTTTCCTCTTTGCTGGCTCTACATATACAAAGGGAAATACACCAATTTTACCATCAAATACGCATGTACCATGCTCGTCAAATCTAGGCCGAGTAACCACTGCAAGTACCATAACCTTTTCTATAAAATTTTTGCTTTTAACCTCCCTTTGTGGTCTTTCTTCATCATTAGCAAGATAATACTTCTGGTTACGCCTAGTCCTATAAAACCACTTCTCATCAATGTAGACGAAGTTGTACATTGGGTTGAACTTAATAGTATCGGGTATGATGTTTAGAAGCATGGATAAGCAGTACTGGACACGCGCCTTTTTATTTTCATCGGTCAGGCTAAACTTTAGATCATTGGTGTGCCGACGGAAATAACCTTCCCTAAAACGGTTATGAAGTGTGCTTTTCTTCAAACCCAGCGCATTGGCTAGATCCTGGAAGGTTGTTCGATCTCTTAAAGGCACGGATTTGATGGCTTCCATGTCTATTTCTATTCTTTTGCGACCACAATTTTTAACGTGCTTGTTTCGTACTCCAGATATACCACCAGACTCTTGTCCATTGCGCCAAATTTTTTGCACAACTCTAAGAGGGACACCAAATTTCTGTGCAACCTCCTTAGACACTCCACGACGCAATACGGGTGGATTGGTCTTTGCCAACAACTCTAGATATATGGCGATCTTGAACTCATCCGAATAGAATTTCCTCTTTCTCATATTAGAACCTACAAATAAACAAGGGATCATGGATCTCAACAGTACCATGCAGAAGCTCATACATGCAGCATGCAGAAGCTCATACATGCAGCAGGCGCATGGAAATAATACATGCAGCAGGAGTACCATGCATCAGGCGCATGCACATGGATCTCAACAGTACCATGTAGAAGCTCGCGTATGGAAAGAATACATGCAGCAGGAGTACCATGCAGAAGCTCATGCAGAAAAAAGCTAAGGGACCATTACAAAATAAGAAGCTAACAGGAGCTAGCAGAAGCTATACATACGTACTAGCTGCAACTACTGTAATCACAAATCAGTCAAGATGAAACTCCAACTGAAATTAGCAAAAGAGATACTACTGCTATCCTATAACATCGGCACTTACCTTGTTGACTACCAAGTCCTTCTGAGGGTGCATGATCTCCCTGAACTCCCTCTACTTGTTCTTCTCCAAGTCCTTCTGAGGGTGCATGATCTCCCTAGGCACCCTCTGCTTGTTCTTCTCCAAGTCCTTCTGAGGGTGCGTGTGCGTTCCACACCATGTGGAACTCGAGATCATGAGCAGGACCTTCCCAGTCGCCGATGGCATCCCAATTGATAGGATCGTCGGTGTCCCAACTTGGCAGCTGGTTGAGATCGAAAGTTTTTGGCTCCATTGATTGAAGAGATGTACAGGGGAGAGTTCACCATAGAGGAGGAAGTATAAATAGAGCCATGGAGACTCCTGGGAAATTTTGAAACTTGGCCAGCAAAAATAACGAGCGGGAATTTGGCCAACGTCCCTGAAATTTTGAAACTTAGTCAGCAAAAATAACTAGCGGGAATTTGGCCATGGAGCCCTGAAATTTGACCAGCAAAAATAACCAGCGGGAGCGGGAGGCAGCGCGATGGCATGCGAATAGGCGGGCGAGATGGCATGCAAGGAAGATGAGATGGCATGCAAGCAGGTGGGCGAGGTCTCGGGCATGCGAACAGGCGGCGCTGTGCCTCGTCAAAATAACCAGGCGTTTGATTTTAAGAGTTGAGTTAACTCTTCCTTGGTCTCGGTGGAACTTGTTTATGCGTCCATGAAAACTGGATGGAGGGAGTAACATATATTTAATACTCCTAATTAATATCTAAATATTCGATGTGATGGTCCTCCCTGTTACTCGCCTCCCCTTGCCTCTGGAGGCCCAGAAGCACAATAAGGCAAACTTCACCGGGGCGCTTGCTTCCCTTTCTCTGCTCGCCTTGCTTCGAACCGCTGGTTGATTCGGTAGATGACGGGGCTTGATTTTGACACAGTGGTTTGATTTGGTGACAGGAGAGCTCGATTAGGCTGTGGCGGATGTTGATTCAGCGGCGACGGAGGTTGATTCAGCAACAGAGCAGCTCGATTTGGTGGCCATTGACCTCGATTTTGGCATCGCTGCGGCTGTGAGAGGTCGATTCGATGCTGACTCGAGCATCCCAATGAGCTCCCGAGTGGCAGCCAACCTTGCCACCTAGGAGAGCCGATTGGACTCTCTTGCATCGGCAAGGATTTCCCTGCCTAGCCGAGCAAGCTTGCCGAGCAAAGTAGCGAGGCAAGGAGCTACCAAACAACTCACCTTGCCCGCGCAAAGCGAGTGGCCAGCGAGGTTTCGGTGTGCCACACTAGCACCGCAGCTTTCCATGTTATCTCGAAGCGAGGATTTGGCTATTCGCCTAGCTCATCCAAATTCCAAAGAGGTAATTTCGGCATCGTGTTACGTCGCCAGTCGAACTCATGTATTTCTTTCTCGAAACCAGATTCCAGAACAGAATTGCATGTATTTCTTTCTTGAAACCAAGACACATGATTTCTCATTTTTTTTTCCTCGGGAGTGATGGATATGGATTGTGAGGAAACGCCAGCAACCCATGCACGAAACACGAGCCGAGAGTGCAAACACAGCAAAACCAACGCATGCTACGCTAACCTGACATGCAAGCAGCTTGCTCTGCATCTGCATCTCGTAGGGTTCCGCCGCGCCCGTAGAGGTTGCATGTTGACGAACATAGTTATCATATTGCAATTATTATAGGTCCGCAGAATATAGCATCCCCGGTAAAAACGCTATGATCTTTGTTTTTTTAATGAATGAGCACAATATTATACCTATTTCATTGATAAAGTACGGGAAAGAAAAAATAAAGAAAAACAGCTAGCTGAGCGGCTGCCCGTGCGAGAAGGAAAATGACTACTCTCGCCATGATCTTTGTGAATTTAGAAACAAAGAGAACTACTGAGATATTCAAAGCAAGGACACATAACTATTGAGCATATGCTTTAACATCTATATTGGCATAATTTATCATCACTCGTTAAAAAAAGAGATAGCACTGAAATGACCGTAAGTTGCAGGGTTTTTTTTCCTATACGGATAGTTATCAATTGCTGATGAAAGCTCTAAGATAGAGCTGGAAAGAGGAACGGAGCAAAACACAAATAAGTAGGCATACTGCTATCTCTGATATCAAGATAATATAATTAGTATTCCAGCCTTCCAGACCACTGACAGATGAGTCTTCAAATATCTTGGCTGAGACTTTGAGCAAACAGCAACACAGCGGTCCTTTCTCGGCCATTTCCGTGTGGCCATTCGACATCAGTTTGAACATGCACACAGGCCAGAAAACACTTAGAAACTGGGGAACAGAGAAAGCACAAAAATTGGGAGCATAAATATTGACTCCAGAACACGGTTATCTTAGCAGGGACATGACACCCCAAAGGCAAGCTGAAAGGAGCTACCAAGGCGCTGAAACAACCAAAAGAAAAACAAAATTAACTAAAAGAAACACAACTATGAAGCTGAAATTCATGGTAATACAAATAGGTAGGGTTAGGATTTCCTGCTCAATCCGGGGAAGAGAAGAGGGCAGGGTAAGGATTTGAATCGACTTCACTACTTGAGAAGAGAGAGGTTGGAGGCCCTGGCAGCGGCACGGCCTTCGCCCGTTGTTGCCATGGCGTTCCCTGCCGGGTGAAATCGCGTCACGGCGAGGGCTCATCGCCGCGGTCGAGGTCGTTAGTGGACGGCGAAGGACGTACGACAGGCGTGGGTTTGAGCCAGAGCAGCCTGCAGTAAAACGTGCCCCGGGAGCCCTTCCTTTTCTTCCGGACTACGAGGAGTAGTAGTGAGCTGCCTGCAGCAGTAGACTTTCCTGCTGCTCCTCCTCGGGGTGGGATCACTGAAGGGTCCTTCGCGTTCGCCGCCGTGGTCCGTCATCCCTGGAGCGTCAGCGTTGTCGCTGCCCCGGCGGTCCCCCGCGCCGTCGCCGCGGCCGGGCTACGTACATAGAAATACGTCGCTCATATAGAACACGTAAATATGTGATGATTATTGATTCATCATCATCAAGTGATGATCCAATGAATTTTGGTACAGTAATGAATCGACAATTTCCAAATCATTTGCTCGTGGGGATGGATAATAAAATAAGAAATTGAAAGATTTCGTTGAAATTGACAATAAACTTTTGGTAAAAGTTTTGTCTTGGTCGGAGTGGTGATGGATCAATCCGTTCAATCCCTCACGTTACATATTTTGATTGATATAATCCCTTTATATTTATATATATTAAAGGATCGGAACGAGCGACCAGAAGAGGGAGTCTTTAAAAATTCTTCTCGGAGAACAAGTCCTATGCTCCAATTGCCATCCCAAAACACATCTTGCGTCAAGTCGCCAATATGACATAAGTCTACTCGCGACAAGCTCACCCTAGGAACGATTTGACACGCTCAAGACATAGGGGATTTATGACTCCAACAAGTTTGCACAAACGAGATTAAACAAGACCACTGCTAACTAAGCATGCAGGAAAAATAATTAATTTAAAGAGCTAGGCATGATTAGAAAATGAGAGTTCAAATTAAGTAGCTAAAGCAAGTAAGAGTAATTAACTAACTAATTGCATGGATTAAAAGAACAGTAACACAAAACTGAGCTTACAGTGGGCCACTTGCTGCTGTGCCTGGCCGGCCTGGTTCGGAGCGCTTGGCTTGCCTTGCTGCTGCTGGGCCTGCTCGCTGCCGCGGCCTGCTGGGCTTGCTGCAGCGACCGGCCTGCTGCGCCTGCTAGGCTTGCTGCTGCGACCGGTGGGCCGCCTGCTCCGCGCCGCCTGGCCTGCTCGGCCTGCTCGCCTGCTGCCCCGCTGACCTGCGTTGCTGGCCCACTCGCCTCGCTTGCGCCGGCCCGCGTACGCGTGCTGCTGCTGGCGCCGGCCCGCGTGCACCCGCTGCTGCTGGCGTCGACACGCGCAGCTCGCGTGCGGCGGCGCTCGCTCTCGACGCCCTGCGCACGAACAAACAGAAAGAAAAACAAGAACGCAAAGAACTCCGCCCAAACTTCAATAAAAAAATACTTCCTCAAAACTCAACGATTCGGGACAAAACTTGAGCCATAGATACATGACCTGGGGTTAATAGATCCAAAAAGCTCAAGTATCCATCGCGAATCTTGAAGAAAATCGAAAACCTACATGAAAAATACGGTTCGGGGAAAACTCAAATCCAAACTAACTTTAAGAGGGATTTGAGGGGATCATGCTCATAAGGGTCCTAGGAACAATTTCCCCCAACAAATCTCATGGGATTTGAGCTCAAACGATAAGAACGAAAAATCTTAAAGATAGCTCCGAAAATACCGAAAAACAAAAACGCTCGGGACAATAGAAGATGAATCAATTGAGCACGAGATTGAATTTCTATTATTCCACTATGTTCGGTTACAAGCCACTTCAAAGCACAATTAAAACTAGGATGACAAAACGATCAAATCAAAGATCCACTCCACTCTCTTCCTCTCTTATCCCAAAAGCTCACAAAATAAATAAGAAAATTCCCACAAAAATAACCAAAGGGATGTCGCTGCCCAACAGCCCTCTCCACATATATATGCATTCGGAAAATGACCAGAATGCCATTACATGAACCACACCACTCAAATACCCCCTAGGGGTAAAATCATCTAACTTTTTCTTCGTACATCGGACGAATCCGGCGTCTTCACGACTTAGCTTTGCCTCAACGTAAGTTTCGCGATGGTGCCACGCGTCCTCCGACTCGACGCCGTCCAGCCGCACCGGACTCACCCCCTGGTTTTGAGGCCAAACCATTCACACCCTCTTGCACACCCTGCAGGCGTGACTCATCCCCGGTTTTGAGCCAAACCGGTCAAACCCTCTTGCACGCCGCACCCGACGTGACTCACCGATGTCGACACGTGTCTGGCCTCCGTCAAGCCTCCGATGCCTCCAAGTCTTTTGCTCCCACTCCCGGGCCACCTACTCGACTCGCCTCTGTCCCGCTTGACTCGACCGACACTATTTCCATCACCGTCCGTGTACTCTTACTCTTCCGTGCACTATGTAGATCGCCCATGACTCCGCATGGACTCCTCGGGTCCCTCGGTCCAAGCCTACTCGTGTTCACCCTTCACAGGCCTAGTACATCAGCATGAACCTTTCGCTTGACCTTCACCTCGTGCCATTGACCGTCATGTCGCATCCTACACCTGCACGTCAGGAGCCAAGAGACACAACACACAACATATAGTTTATATAAACACCACAACGCAAACACATCCGGTTAGCCATTAGCATAATCATGCACATATGAAATATGGACTTAACCGATAAAGCCTCGAATCATCCATTCAATCACTCATCACAAATAGATCAAGGCACATCTCAACTTGGTCTCTCAATTCCCCCCATGATAAGTGCATTGACAAAAGATGATTTGAAAGCAAAAGATAACTCATTCAAATACCCAAAAGCTAAGTAAAAGCAAATACAAGGCAACTTGATATAACTCATTCAAGTGCCCAAAAGCCAAGTAAACGCAAACAAAGGCAACTTGATATGAGAAAGGATGATGCAAGCCCCAAACCAAAAACTCTAGCTTCCCAAAGAAGAGACAAAGGCTTAACACAACTGAAGAGTCAAGTAAAAGACACAAGAGTTTCATGAATCCCAAAAACCTTCAAACACATTTCAACATTTGTCAAATGCTCGTCACAATCAAATCAAGATTCATATTAACTTGATTTCTCGATCTCCCCCTTGATGAGTGTGTTGACAACATTCAAGCACAAAGAAATGTTTTAAGAGACAGAAGTCAAAAATCTTATCCAAGTGATCGAAAGTTAAGTGAAAACCGAGATCAAAGTCACTTGAAATGAGAAATGCCATAAAAACCAAGTTGTGACACCAATTAGGCAAAACTCTCATCGAAATGATTGAAAGCCATGTAAAGGCAAAGATTAAAGTCACTTGGCATGAGAAGCATCACAAAGATCAAATCAACTTGGAAAAGTCTCGATACCCAAAGACATAGGTAATGGCTCAACACAACCGAGATAAAGAACACATGATCCCTCAAGAAGAGGCACAAAGGGCTCACATCAATCATGTGAAGATCAAAAACACATGATCCATGAAGAAGAGGTTGAAAGGGCTCAACATCAATCATGTGACGGTCGAAAGCTCAAACCAAATACCGGTTCCTCAAGAAGAAGTAAAAGCACAACGCAACCAGCAAAAGAGAGCACAAAACTCACAAGCTCCCCCTGAACACATGCACTCCCCCTGAAAACATGCCACAATGAAATGCATGCTCCTCCTCAAATGCAAAATTCCCCATTAAATGCAAGACTCCTCCTTAAATGAAAACATCAAGATTCGCATGGGAGCACAAAATGCATGCAATAGGTGTACAACCTACTAAACTTCTCAAATATATCAAAGCATTTACAAAGGCTACAAGTGAGATAATGCACAAGTAGGTAAATCATAAAGAGCAATTGCATTGCCATCAAGAGGATATTATGATAATAGCAAAAGACGAAGCAAGTTGTCAAGTTTTGCAGTTTATAAAAGTATCATCACATGAGCAAGCACCTAGTCATGAATCACGCAAGTAAGAATAAACTAGACCATCAGGATTCATACAAGGAAGATAGATCATTACAAATACCCACATATGAATCACAAGTCAAGTTAAGGCTTGTTGAAACTATGTGCTTACTTCTTTTGGTAGACATCATGTAACAACTAAGCAAGTAAGGATATCAACATTAAGCACAAAAACTTGGTGAATTACTATTTTTTATTATCATTTTTCATCATTCACATTAAAAAGTTGCATAAAGTGCCTTTGCAGCACAAAGAAGCCATGCTTCCCCAAGGAATGCATCATGAGCTAAACATTTGCAATGATACCTAGATCTTTGATCCAATTGAAAAGAATATGAATTCCAAGCAAAAGCTAAACATGGAACTAGCATTCAAGCAAGAACAATGCATAAACAGGTAGCTAGTCATGGGTGATAAGCATTTCAGAATTCATTATTCAAGATTAACATTTGATTCAGAAAAGCATTTAGCTCAATATGGTTATATGACAATATCATCAATAGCATATGCTGCACATTGCTACACAATCACCAACCAATGCACTAGTTCACAAGTAGCATAATAAAATACTAAGGATATATAGGAGAAGCTCATCTAGTGCAAAGTGTACAAGGTGCAATATGGTACAAATGCAATGCAATGCTAAAAGAGACGGGGTTCGACTCAAAACAGGAAAGCTCATGAGCGGTCAAACCAATTTGGGAAAAGCTCCATAGCAAATGAAGAACAACCGACGATCCCAATTAAGTACCATAGAGGGAATACCAATTGAAGGATCAAATATTGATATCACTTGAAAAAGATGAAATGATACCAATTAAAAGATCAAAAGCGGATATCAAAAACCAAAGCAAGTCTTGGTCCAAACTTACCTTCGAATGAAGCCGAACTCCCCCTCAACCAACACCTAGCAAAGAAAAGCTAGATAAAGAAGGAGGCAAAAGAAAACCTCCAACGCCAATCAAAAGGAAAAGAAAATCCAAAAAAGGAGCAAAATGCAACCCAAAGATAAGGGAAGCCCAGAACTAAGATAAAACTCAATTCATGCTACACAATGCAATGATGATACCAATGAGAAGAATTGAAGCAGTGTGACATGATTCCACATATATGAATAAAAGCTTGGGCTAGCAAATATGTCAACAAGATGCAGATGATCATACCAAGATACTAAACTAAAATGATACCAAATGAACAACATGTCATACCCAATACGAAGACTAAGCTAAAGCATGGCACGATGTTCATGTGGATCATCCACCAAGATATATTACAGAGCTAGCATGATAAGATATACATGAAGATCACACATGCTAACATAAAAAGGTGGCTAGCCTACCATGGTATATTCACAGCATGATATAAGGATAAAACAGGTAAATAGTGTACAAGTGAGTAGTATACAAGAAAGGAAAAACTCACTATACAAACGTACAAAGGCCTCTCAAGGGCCATCCAAATGGTGTGGAGAACTATCAAGTGCTGATCACCTTAAGCAAAAGGTAGTCACTTCGAGCTCATGTTCTCCACCCGCATCCCCGTACCTACACATGAGGGGATAAAGAAGACCAAGTCTTGGATCCTAAAGGGTTAGCAAGCATGTACTTAGGAATCCAATACTTGGTCACATGTAAAAGCACTCAACTTATCATGTGAGTTAGCATGATGCAAATGCTGGTTCAAATGAGAAGATTTTGGAACACCCTTGTAACCATGCCTCAAAGGAGCAACTCGAGAAGAAGAACGAATGCTACCACTAGAAAAAAGGCAATGATTCCCCAAGGTCTTAAGAGAAGAATCAACACAAGCACCATGAGAACCATGTCGTGGACCAACATAAGAAGACTTAGAAGCATGTCCACGTGCATGACCTAACTCACTAGAAAATGAGTCATAAAACCCATCAATGAAATGTGGCTTCTTACTAGGCTCACAAGTGCTCATGCCATGAGACGGGCTATAAACAACCAAAGGCCTAGAAGCATGAGTTCACCACAATTGTCTTGCATGACGATAACAAAAACTCTCTTGATGCCCATCTTTCTCACAATAAGAGCAATAGTACAAAGGTCTATTTGGAGGCACGATCTGAGAGGACGAATCACCATTCTCATTCAAGTGTGAAGTCCCTTGGGACTTAGAGAAAGAAGCATCAACAACACCATTTGACTTGGTGCCCATATTAGGTTCACACGTGCCATGGGAAAGGCTACGTGGCTTCCTAAAAGCTTTCGTACGCATACGTCGCTCATGCTTGACATGACGAAAGAAAAACTCAACGGTATGCCCATCTTTCTTGCAAAAGGTGCAATAGAACTTTGGTTTGGGAGTATGAGTTCCAAAAATGTGAGAAACACCCTTACCACTTGAATTGTCTTGGGCAATACCGGAAGAAGCAACAAGCTTAGGAGTAGCTATAAAAGAGCAAGCAGTAGCACAAATGCTATCATCCAAAATCTCACGCTCAACACAAGAAGCCAACTTCGATTGGGAAGAAGTGGTTTCTCATGATTCTGATTCTTCTTATCTACTCTTTTATCTAGAAATATTTATACTGATCCTCTTAAAGTGCAATAATTTAAAATGGATGGCATTCGTATCATTCCGCACCCACAAAAGTTCTCAATATTTTTGTAAAACCTATCCATTCATATAATTTTTTCATACAAAATAATGTTTCTTAACAACCTTTCAAGAATCTGAATCCAAGCCTTTTAGCCAAACGATTCTACAGAGTGTTTCTGATATATCGGAGAAATATTTCTTGAGAGAATCTAAATCCAAAACGTTTCTGTGAGAATCTGGATCCGTACCAAACGCACCCTAAGTCTAGAGGACCTAGTTTTAGAGCATATGAGTGAGCGCATACGATCATTTTGCGATTCACTTGATTCCACACAACCAAACGGCACCGGTATCATCAAAAACTGATGATCGATGCATATTAGGTAATTTTTAAATAAAAGGAATCTTTATTTTCCAAGGTGAAATGTTCTTTCGTTGTGCATATATTAGGTAATATCTGCAGCTATTAATGCTGATCAAGATGAAATATAAGGGGAAGTGCTGGGTAGGTAGATTAGAATATATGGAAAGGCATAGCTAAGCCCGCCGACATTTTCCACGTGCGGCATGCATGCCAGCTGCCAGCACAAGAGCAGGATCAATGACGATCTCCCTGTGTTGATCCAGCTATCGTATCCATGATTAAAGGTCCTATTTGGATCCACCTAACTAAGGGCCTGTTTGGGACTGCTCCGCTCCAAAAAAAATAGCTCCACTCCAGCTTCATCTTGCCAAACACCTTCAGCTCCAACTATACCAACTCCAAAAAAAATGTGGATCTGGGGGGCAACTCCACGATTTTCCTGGAGCTCCTCAAAGGGTGCTCTCAAAAAACAACTTTTATAACCCCTCTTGGAGTTGGGTAGAAATTACCCACCAATGCCACCCTTTACAGTACCGTTCAGAAAGAAAAAAAAACAACCGTGACTCCTGTTCTTCGCCCGCGACTCCTGTTCTTCTGCCCGTTCGCTGCCGCCCGTACAGCTTCCGGCCTGGGCGCCGCCGCCCGTACAGCTTCCGGCCTGGGCGCCGCCGGTGATTCCGCCGCCGCCCTCGCGCCAGACTCGGCTCCACCGCCTGGTTCTCCTCCTCCGTCGCCGGCGTCGAGCGCCAGTTCCACCCGTCGCCGCCCATGGCCGACGGTGCGGAACCCGTGGCCGTCGAGGACTTGGAGGATGCCGGCGGCGACCCTGTGCTGGGGGCGGGTGGA